>NW_015090978.1:1966540-2035330 GCF_001431845.1 Calidris pugnax
GGGGGGGAAGAAAAGAAGAAAAGACAAGCATAACTGTAATTCTGGAATTTCAAGTGGCTGGCATAAAACAAAACTAGGTACAATCTGTGTACAATGCAATGGCTCTGTGTTAGAAGTGTGCATACACACACATTGTCAAGTTAATCTACTTGAACACCTATTTCTGTAGACCAAGCTGTGAAGTCGTTCATAAAAAACAAACAAACAAACAAACAAACAAACAAAAAAAAGAAAAAGATAAACAAGATAAAATAATTGGGAATTTTTAGTCCACCCTCTCCTGGCCACTGTTGAGTCAGTACGTGATCTTCACAGCAAGTATTCATTACAGCATAAGAAGGCTAAAAGATTACAGTGTAATGCTTTTGCAGATGTGATGTTTAGATCCAGACTTTTTTTAAGACTTACAATATACTTTAATTTAAATATTTCAATGAAAATTAGCAACAAATGAAGATTTGAGAATCTGGACCCTAATACCTCAAATACCCTTTCCCCCCCCTTTTTTCCCTCTTTTCTTGGGGGACATAGACCTAAAATGAAATCCTCTTCTGTCATACAAGGTAATGAAGGGGGCATACAATTGTGCATTTAATACTTTTCAGCTGTTCACAGATAGTAAAATAATGAAATAGACAAAGTGAGCATAAGTCCTTGCAAGGAGTGCAAAACAAATGTGCAGATGATTCTTCATATGCCATGCCCATGTATGTGTGTATAACAGAGAGAGGACAGGAAATAGGCCAAAGAAGAGGGCTAGGTTGATCTTTCCATTCATAACATGAATCACTACCCCAGGTAATTCAGTGACTCAGTTCCTGCTCTATATTCTGTAGAACTATAACAGCACTTCATTTACTTTTTTTTTTTTTTTTTCCAAAATTACCACTTCTACATGCCCATTTCCCTAGGATAAGTGCTTGGGAGATGATTTACCCTGCAGAGCAAATAGTGTGGCCACATATCAAGGTGAGTTTTTCTGCTTAGTTTAATTGCACTCCAGGATTTGAATTAGCTGATGTTGCTTTGGCAGATAGGGGAGGAAAGAAAAGGAGTTCATTGCACTATTTGATGTCCACTGTTTCAAAAGACTTATTGAACCAAGATGCGTCTCCCTCTACCACCTGTTCAGACAGAATTTGAAGAGTCTGCATCTCTTCTTAACAAACTCAGTAAACAATCCCAGTGGTCTGATTTCACTCAGATTTCTGGTTTTTAATGCCAAAGAAGTCTTCTTACAGCTGACTTCATTTACATTTTAACCCATTGCTCTTAGGGTATTTTAGTATATCTAAAGGTCATGAGGCATGACACAAGCCACTAATATTCTTGAGATCCACCAGAATAGCTCTTCTGTGTAAGGTCCATCATCAGAAATATTATTTTATTTACGTGTCATCACTGAAAAACTTTGAATTAATATCTTGTAACTTCTTCACTTACGTTGCACAAACCAGGCTCCTTTCCCGTGTCAACAGATAGTTCAGTGTGAGCAAAGATGAAATGTGGTACAGGCGTTATCCTTTTTATTTACTTGGATAAAACTATCCCATGTGTTAACGCAAACATGAGTACGTGAAAACAAATATATTTTTCTCAGCTTCAGTTTATGAAAATTTTACTCAGCTTAGTAAAAACTTTCTAGAAGTTAGGAGGCAATACCATATTCTTAATCTCTATGTTGCAGCACAGTAGACCAGATAAGCTGCTTAAAGACGTTTGTTCATTTTGAGAGGACCTTTTTGGATAGATTAGCTGGCATCATAATTATGTTGCAATAGATTTCATAAAATGACTCCATTAAAAACCATTAGACCCTCTCCCAGTAGACCACCAGGAATAATATGGTTCTTGTAGCTGTACAGAATTATATGACAGTGCTGAGATTAACATTATGTTTCCTTAGATACCATGATGATTTACACTGATATTTACCCTAAGACAAGTGGAAAAAGAAGGTTCAGGGGTTACAGTGGTGGCATAAGAGGGGGAAGAGAAATTTTTCTAGCACTGACTCTGCTAGTCAGGCTTCTTTATGATCTTATTTTTTTCTTTTTTTCTTTTCCCCATGGTGTGTTTTTGACCTATTCCTTTCTGGAAGTTGATCCTTCAAACAAATAATTAAAAAATATATATATACTTTAATGCTCATATAGTTGACTCAGTCATGAGAAAAATAGACTGTGCTTTCAATTCAATTGTTGTGATTGTACAAGATGTTTAATTCCTTGTAACATTTGTGGTGGTCTTAAAATTTATAAAGAAGGGTAAGGACTGAAGCCAGAACACTGAGTGTCACAAATTTGATTGAAACATCTTAATTCCCTTGCAGAACATTAATGAAGATGTTAAATAAACCTGGATGTAGAAAGCTGTTTCAAACAAATCTGTAGAGGATTCTAAAATCAAGCAGACTTGTAAATATCAAACTGAACCAAAAAAATAAAACCAAACAAAAAACCCAAACAATTAAGCAAACTCCACAAACAAACAATCACTCAAAAAACACCCATAAAAAAACAGCAGAAAGCAGAACCACAGGCAGAAAGTCAGAAAAGTGTTATGATTTAAAAGGGAATACAGCTTTCAGTGACACTAGAATCAGTCCTATGATATTGAATTGATAGATATAATCTGCTTAATAAGTGTCATCCATTATTGCTCTACAATCACCCTGTCCCAGGTTGTTCTTGGTTTTTGTACATAATTTTCTTTTATTCTAAATACTTATAGCTGATAGTCTATAAGAGGGACATGGAAAAGGATTCTCCGAAGGAAGATCGTAGAGAGAAAATTAGATACATTTTTGTAGAAACATTAAACCAAAGGGGAAATGTAACTTAAACCCCAAATTAATATTCCATACAGTTCTCTTTTACTAAGTTGTTGCTACTGTTTAACCTGCATATTAATGGGAGAATCTGAATGGTTTGGTGCATAGAAATTTATTGCCAAATTACAAGGAGTGAAGAGAAGAGCTATAGGCATGAGAAAAGCTCATTTTAAAAATATTTAATATACTAATCTCTCAGCATGAAAGCAAGAGAGTGCCAACATGTATAGAACCAGATAGCTTGGGAATGAAATGAAATATATTGTTCAAAAATGAACAGTCAGAAGTCTGCACACAAAACCCAACCATGATAAATAATATTGCTAAGATAACATTCAAGAGATAAAATATGTAAAAACTTAAAATGCAAATTGAGTTTGACTTAGCTTCTTGAGGAAATGTTAATAACCTATAACATACATTGTAATAATACTTGCAGTTGAGCTTTTTAAAAGTTCTGACTATCTGTAAATGTTTTGCTTGATCCCAAACAAACATATTGAACAAATTTAAGTTAATCAGAAATATATTTTAAAATTATCGTTGAGCTTGTTTGGCCAATGAGCTGAAAACCTAGATAGTTTCAAAGCTCCAAGAAACGTGCTTAGTCAATCCACCTACCCAAAGAATTGAATTTAGTTTGATACAATGCAGTTTTCTACAGTAGAGTAGCTCTTCTTTCCCTATGTGTGATGCGAACTTAGATTTCTTGCAGGAAAACTGAATACACATCAGCCTTCAGTATTTTTAAGCCCAATAAGAAATTTTTCCTACCTCTGTTTTTTCACCGACACAAGATATCTATGCAACTCTGTTAAAAAGTGCTGCATATTTTAGTGGCTGTGTTCCAAAAAGTGTTAAAAGTGGAAGCATTTCTTCAAAACTAACTTCAGCTTGTAGTCCAAGTATTGTTTTTTCAGGTTGCAAAACCCACCAGTTTGGCCATTCCTGCATTTCTTGAAGCTATGAATCTCAAGATATAAAGTGTTTCTTAAAATAAATAGGAACATTGTTCCAAAAAAAAAAAAAATGTGAAACTTGCTTTCACATGTGGGAATTTAAACAAGTGAAACCTGGAAGATTTCACAGCCTCAGTTACTCTGTATACTCTGTAGTATCACATACTGATGAATAAAGGCATAAAAATTTACGTAGGCATGTTTTTTCCTGGGTTTTACCTACATGTTATTTTTCAATCAGTTATGGTGCTGGATTGTACTTCCCCTCTCACCACAAAAATGAAGGAAGTGGCCATCTTCTGAGAAAGAATGTAATACCAGAAGCCCCAGTGGCTAGGAGATCTGCCAGTATCACTCCCTTGAAGTCAGCTCTCCAAAACACCGTGGCAGTGTTTCGTTGGTCCCAGCCCATAGAAAGCGAGACATGAAGAAAGAAAAATCTGCCTGTGCCTGCACCCCAAGCAACACGAGGGTACTCCAAACAGCTGGCTGACAGTTGTAGATTATGGGGCCCCAAAAATCTACCCACTGGCTCTCAACTCTGAGGAAAACCTTTTTCTCCCCATAATGACAGGACCTGGCTGTATGCCATTCCCCCAGGGTCCAATGGGGCCCTGTGGTCATGAGGATGGGATGGTGGACTGCAGGTTGTGGTACCCGGGCTGACCTGTATCTTGGCAAAGAGAAAATTGAGGTTTGCTGGGGCCCAGATGGTGTTAACTCAGTGCTTCTCGCTGGCCTGCATCATACACAGCATCACTCAATGTCCAGTTGGTAATCCCTGTTCCCTTCTGTCTGGCACAAACAATTGAAGCCTGGCTTTCAAAGAAGCTCTACTCCTGTATCAAAAGAAAAAAAAAAAAAGAAAAAAAAATTATTAGAATTTTAAAATAAATTAGATATTATTTGCTGGACAGTATTGTGTGAATGTCTGTTCAAAGATTAAACCAAAGCTGGAGTCTTTGAAAAGTTTAGTAATCCATTACTGAGCTGCTACTGCTTTTTTTTTGAAAGTCTGCTTTGTATTGTAACAGCAAGTTGTATTATATTTTGCTCTCTTTTTTTTTTTTTTTTAAAATCTTTCCAAAACTTCTAACACAAGCTCTTCAATCAGATCAGCAGTTATCTTTTTTGAAAATGAATCAGCCTTTGATTTATTTAATATTAATCTAAACCTGTGTTGTAGTCAGAAATCCTGTAAATCTTCAGTGGGTATATTCATGATATATGCTCAGATGCATTTTATCATCTCTTCATATTAATGTTTTAAATAATACCAAGCTATAAAACTATTGGAAACCAAACATAAGGAAAGCACTGACAAGGATTTGCTGAGACAGGAGTATGTTAAATAAATAAAGAGCAAAGTGCGTGAGAGAAGAATACCAGCTGGGAGAGAAAACTATTTCAGTGCTGATATAAGTAAAGAACAAGAACTGATGATATGTGCAATGATAAATAAGACAGCACAGCTAGTCTTCATCAGAAGAAAGCTGATGGGGTCTCAAGTGAGTTGGGGGAGTCATGGGAGCAGACTGCCTCTGATAGTCTTCTGATCACACAGTGAGCTGAAATAACCAGCCCAACAAAGAATGTTTCCTTTTCTTTCTTGATTTCCAAGCTAGTTTTCTGCTCTTTTGGGGAGCTGAATAAAGTTATTATGTGATCAGATAAGCACCATAGAGAGGGTAAAGCACAGTGAGCAGGTAGGAGAGAAGTAAACAGGTCCTGTGTCTTTCAGTGGAGAAAAGCCGTTAATTTAGCACAAGTCATCTTATGAAAATACACCCTCAGTGATTTGCTTGCAAAACCTCTTCACAGAAGAGCCAGTCTTCTTCTGACATGCCTGGACCAAAGAAGGGCAGTATTTGCACAAACATTTGTGTGCTTGAATTTTAAAAATTGCAGAATTTTATTTTCTGCAGCTTTTTTCTTTTGATAGTGGTAAAACAGTCTTCTGAAGACAAGCTCTGTCAGAAAATTACGGAGCTAGCTACTACACAGTTTTCTATGAGCATTTTGACCTTCAAGTAGAACACAGCCATTTGTATATATTACCAAAGATTGCTGTAAATAATAATACAATGATGTTAATTTTGAAGGTTAATATTGAAATATCACCACTTCTTTTCACATTAATATAGTACTTACTAGGAGCTGGGAAAACTGGTTCAGAATATTTGAATAATGGTGTAACACATGAAATTAGAAGCTATGTGATAGCTGGATGTGTGTACTCATATCTGAAGAGGGATCTTCTACTATCAGGCTCCACAAATTCCAGAGCTCTCCCTGGACCAGCTTTACTTAAGGCATTTGCAGACAAGTTAACCAGTAAGTCACGCAGCTTGTGTTTACTTTTTCAGGACTTACTGAAAATATTTAGCAATTTGCTCAATTTGATGAATGATTTAAAGCACTGTTTCAGTGTCAACCTGGGATTGTACGTGTATCATAAAAAAAAGATAAACAAATATCTTTTCTAATTGTAAACCATTTTTGTTCAGTTTATTTTGCAGTAATAGTTGCAATGTTAAAGCAGCTCTTCCATTTGAAGGAGACAGTTCTTCATGTATATCTTAGTTTTTCTCTTGTCAGTTAGTAAGTATTGAAATAGAATTTAAAGGAACTCTATTCCCAACTTGATTAGTTAAAATCATGAAGTAACCTCTGCTGAAACAATAAATACTTCTTACAAGATTTTATAGAAGGTGACAATTTTTAAAGTTTATAGAAAGTAAAGCTTGTCAATTCTGAAGCTAAACATTTTTTTCGAAGCCTTCTAAGCAGATAAAGCTTTGTCTTTCTTTGCTAATTTCTGTCACAATTTGTAAGCATGGAAATTTCTTAAAAGCTGCACAACTGCATGAAGATCTGTAAATACTCCACAAAATGAGAATTCCACTCAGAAATAAGAAATGTATGTTTATAACAAAAAATGAACATGAAAACATCCCACAAAGCTACTGAAAATTGTAGCTCTATATTTTGGAATTGTTCTTCATCTTTGATTCAATTTTTTCGCCGAGTACCTTGTTCTGCTTGTAACTGGGTCAGTAAATAAAAATACCATGTACTACTGAATGTAATCTCCTAATAATCCAACAAACCAATCCAATCCCAGGTATATCTCTGCCCAAAAGGTAGGATGACCCTTCTGAAACTGTTCCTTCCATACTCCAGATTACATAACTTTGAAATGACAGACCTGCTTTTCAGTTTCTCTTTGAGAAAGCAATCCATGACCTTCTTCCAGGACTGGCTTCATTCGTGTCACTGGTTTGTTTTTACCCGATTTTTAGCTGTAATAAATTGCAGTCCCCACGGATGTGGTATTTCCAAAAGCTTTCCCTGAAAATGGTGTGAATGGCAGTTGGAATATGGAGGCACAGTAACAACTGTTTAAAATAAAAAGTCTATTGGCAAAAAGGTGCACGCTCCTCTGAGAAAAGATTTTAAACAAGTGAGTTTTATATGTAAACTATCTTACCTATGCTTTCCGGTTTATTCCATTCTTTATGCAAACATGCATTAGTATTTATGCCCTTGACTATTTTGCAAGCCAACTGATGGACTTCTTGCTGCCGGTTCAGTGCTTGATCTTACAGAATACGAAACTAGCAAATCCACACAGATCAAAGTAATGCCATGTCAGATCAGATCTAGACACAGGAAATGCACATTAATTCAAGAATTACATCTGAACTAATAATCCCCAAGTCTCAACAGGACTCCAGAACTGCAACATCTCTGCACTGTGTCTGGACATAACCTAGATTACACCTGACAGCTCAGTGCTTCTGCTTTATGTTGCCACCTACATTCCAGGCTAGGGTTAGGACAGATGAAGTCCATGACCCATATAAGCCCTCACTGACATTGTGTTGCCAGTTTCTCTAGGCTTCATAAATCATCCTCCTGTATTCTAGGCTAGAGGACTTGTAATGATCTGACACAGATCCTAGATTTAAAACTAGAAAAAAAAAAAATTGTCCAACTTTACCTGTTCCGTAGCCAATTTGCTCTGTTAATCTCTCTTTTTTTTCCATCCCTTGCCAGCATATCTCCTTTAATGATTATCCAGGTAGAAAATAAACCACTAAGATGAATAGGCCCACAGAAGCAGGCATCATGCTCATTGAAATAAAACTGATATTCCCCTGCCTGTCATCACCCCACATTTACCATTGTCCCCACAATTCCTTCCCTTTGATGATAAAGAGCCCTCATCTTTCAAGGAGCTGGAGGTATTTTTTCTATTTTTCCACCTTTCTTACTAAGGGAAGCCGGCACAGGTGTCAGTCATGACAGAAAGACATAAACTACGCATGTAACAGAATATGTTGCTCATTTGAAAAACAGCATCGTGTTGGCCTGCTAAGCCAACTGCATTTCTAGCAGGTACTGGTAAATACAGATTTGCCAGTGGATAATGGCTAACAGGACAAACTATTATTAGTAAAATGAAGCTTAACTGCACTTTGAAAGGCCAAACTCTCTGTTTAACACTGTGGAGAAATGCACTTCTGTATTTATATTGTACTACTTGTACTGCCAGAAGCAACACTACAATGTACAGTTTTCTTCTGGCACTTCTATTTCACGCTGCACAATTTTATTTTCTCACAGACCACTGAAAGATACGAAGCATTCACTTCAGATGCTGAGTTAGTTCAATAACATTGATCAAAGGATTTTCAGTTAAATTTAGTTTTGGCAGAAAATTAATTAGGGCACAAGTTTCCTCTAGAACATTGTTGGCATCTAATTTGATACGAACCAGTGACACTCTGACTTCAACATCTGGGAAACATTTCTGATATCTGACACAGTTTCCTACAGCTGCAAAGACTTTGAGATAGAAAGGGGTTCCTCAATATATTGGTATTGCAATGTTGTGATTAAATGTCTTCAAATATTTAATACAGCACAAAGATGTGACAAGGCAGCATTCATCATCTTCCTTTTTCTCTCCCCCCTTGAAAATAACTATGTTATCTGTAACCCTGAATCTTGCATTGGTTGCTACTTGAAGACTGGGGGCTGTATGACCCTGTGTGTTTGGTCAGAATGCTTTTTTTATGCCTCATACATTGCTGTCACTTATTATGTGAAAAGCTCTTATAGAATGTGGTATATTTTAGTTTAGTGCACCACTGCATCTCAGTTTTAATTCAGGGAATATAGCCCACTTTCCTCAGGATTATGTATCTGTCTATCAGATAAATGTAGCCTGCAAGTCCAACATGATTTATGGAAAATCGTGTTTACAATGAATACTCCTGCTAGAGAAAAATAGATAAAATTGTGCCCTAAGTTACACAAAAAACTATCAGTTTATCTCTGTGGTCCTCAGTGCTACTCCAAGTATAATTTAAGATAATTTGGGGCATGGTCCTTTGTATAACTCAATATATCTGTACTGATCTCAAGTCACTGTTTACAAATGCTCATTACTTTAAAATATACTTCAGATAAAGGAAAATTACCATATAAATAACTTCCAGTCCTCATTCCCCTTCCCATTTCCTACCCACTGAGGCTTTTTCTTATGATATTTTCATACAAGAAATCATAGGAGACTTAAATACCTTCTATTATTATTTTTATGTGAACTGATTTTTTGTAATTTTCTTAAAAGAATAGCAATAAATAATGAAATAGGCTGATAAGAACATTCTCACTGAAGAGTCAAGTCTGTCGTCATTCCCATCCAAGCACTGCAATGTCTTGATATAACCATTTAAGAAGTGTACAATAGTATCACACCATTTCACAGAGGTCACACTGCAACCTTCAGAATTTGGGATACTAGGAAACATGTTGATTCCTAGGTGAAGAAACCAGCAATGAGTAGTTTCCAAAAGATGCCTGTCCCTTTTCTCCTCACTCCCGCATCCTTCCCTACTGGCCTGGGAAGGTGGCTGCAGCACTCACTGTGTCTCAGCTGCATCCCAGGACTGAGCCGAGCTATAGCTTTGGGCAGAGGGAAATGTATGTTGCATTTCCCTCTCTACAGGCCTTGGAAAATTCACATCATTGAGCCCCTTGCCTTACGTCAGATTTGGCTGGCAGTGGCCAAGAGATCAAAAAGTGAGACATGTAGGCCGATAACACAATTTCACCTGGTTTCCTCAGAGAACTAGGCAGGAAACCAAACAAAGATCATCAGTTTCAACTAAAATAAAATGACTTGTGGAATCTTAGAATCTGTATGTGAAAGATGATTCAATGATGACAAACTTTAAATAATAGATGAAGGATATGAACAATATGTGTGTTTTTCTAATTAAAAAAACCACACTATACTCACTTAAAGCTACATAGATTAGCCTGTCATTTAGAGGGCCAAACCTGTGTCTGATTTACTGCTAGTTGCTTTTTAATCTATGGTGTTTTAGGCAGAGATTTAACAGATGGTTTGGATTTTATCTAAGCTGTCATGGCTGGCTGCTATATTGAAAACAACCCAAAACCTGAAATAAACACATCTGGATTAAAAAGATCTAACATTAAGTAAAATAATCTGAACTAATGCCTCTTCTGCTTAGTTTACTGAAAAGCGTAAAAAATAACAGGAATGAAGGGATTTTGATTACAAAGTCAGGACCACTGTTATGGCATCTGGAAGCCAAGCTTCTCTTTCCTATGCCCTTTCCCTCTCTACACTACATCCCCTCCCTCCTGGCATACAGCATACCATCTAGTACAATAAAAGAGCTATTCAGAGCTCTCAATAGGATGACTAGCCTCATTTTATTGATTTACAGGCATTATGCGTGGTCCTAAAGCAAGACAGATACAACTTTTACTTCATTCCTGCTAAACATTAAATCCCAAAATGATATGTTTTAGGTTTTATTAAGATGTAGAATGGTCTCAAAAGCAATATTCTTCACTTACTACTATATAAGAAAGGAAAAAAAAATCTCTTTCTAGTCCTTAACATTATTTTAAAACCCTTGATATCATGATGAGGTTCATTTGCTGTTTTAAGAAAAAGAATGAAAACAGCTACCAACACTTAGGTTCAGTCCCCTTGTAAGGTGATGAAGTGGTACTTTGCCCTGACCTGAAATCACCAGAACACTGGACGAAATTTAATTTGGGTGCAATGTTTCAACTTCTTGCCATAAGGAATAATTGGAGATACTCAAACTTTGGGATGAACATTACTCCAGGAAACATAGTGGCCACACAGAATCAAAAAAACAAAACTACTTAGGCTGAAAATATACTGGGATCACCGCTCATTAGCTAAAAGGCTGAAAAGCTGCAGTCATATTATATATTGCCAGCTAAATTGCTGCATGTTGACATTCAAAATAAATGGCATAACCACTAGCAGAGTTAAAATTGGGGTGCAGAATTTCCTTGCTCCCAAGAATAATAGTTGATGTTATATCTGGGTAAATCTCTACTTTGACAACTACAGAATTAGAAGTCAATATGAACATTTTCCAAAGCATACTCATAACCTGAAATGGTGTGCATTAGGATGAATCATTTATCCTTTTAACAAGCCTGATAACTATAATATAGTGAACCAGGTGATTTATTTCTTTAAGCATTTTGCCAATAACCTCTTCTGAGACTTCTGTGTTCTAGAAGAAAAGAAGCATTTTCAATACATGGTAGTGGTGAAAATTTTTTTTTTGCAGTTCAGATTCCAAAAGGGAGACTACTTCATGGACATTCCTACTCCTAATTGCATCTTCATAATGGCTGAAAAATTTTTAACATGGAAAATAATATTAAGCAACTATTCTACATTGCTTAAGCTATCCCAAAATGCAGTTCAGCAGCTGAAATCCAGGAAGTATGCCTTATCTTATGTGATAACATTGCACAAACCGGCAGAAATACTCTATGGATCACTTCTTTGAGATGATATTTCAAAAACAGTACACTGTGTGAAAACACAGGCTGATTTTCATGCTCTTACACCACACAAACTGTCTCTGTCTCTTACTACAGTGGTAATACAAAGTAACTTGGCTGCCGACTGAGATGACACATTTTATTATAGCTCCATTGTATGCGTATTGCAAAGTCACCAGTACATTACACTTTCAATTTTTTTCTCTGTAGAGGGATATGATTTTGCAATTCTATTAATAATCTGTTAGAGAAATTAAGGGTCCAAAGCCAAAGAAAAGGTAACCATTGTTATTACACCAAAAGATTTACGTAAGAACATAATGGGCTTTTAACATAAAATATACACTTTTTAACAGAAGGATGATGGTGTTCTAGGTTAGTGAAGTACTAAAATTTAAGAAATACCTTGAAACTGCATACAATATAATTGCAGAATTAATGGCACTGTCAGACTGCTTAAAAACATTTCATTAAAAAAAAAAAAAAAGAAAAACACCCTTTAAACAGTATGTAAGGTAGGCATTTGACTGAGACAAGAGGTGCACAAACCTTTTAGACCTCTTTGTTAGTAGCTGTCTGTGGCTTACAGATAGTACAGATTAGGGTCTCATGTAGTCTTTTCTTACCTATTTTATTAAGGTAGGTGCAGGGTGTTTTGGAATTCACTGTCATCAAAATATCGCTTTCAGGTCAAGGAAGCCATTTTAATTACAGTCTTTTTGCCTCCTGTAGCCAGCAAGAAAAACGTCTATCTGGGAATTATGCTGTTGAGAATTGTTGAAGGCGCTTGTAACAATCTGGCAAAATAGAACATGTATGTCCTCAACCATCAAGATGGTGTATTATTTGGGGCTGTAGTGGACTCCTGCTTCCAAATCTCCCAATGACCATGAAAATATCACTGATACAAAAAAGCAAATGTGCTTTTCTCTCACGTTCAATCTAGATATGGTTTTCTAGCTGTGTGCCACTGCCAGGACATGTTAGTTTTTTAAAAAGGCAAAATCAGGGGGTGACTTTGAAAGTCTTCCTGAGTCAAAAACAGATTCACAAGATGATAGCCAACACTCATTCAAGCGACCAGACAGACAAGAATGTATTTCTATATAGGCTGTAAATTTAAATTCTCAACCTGACGGATGCCCAAATGTGTAGCAGGGTCACTACATGCTGTAATTCTGCGGCTAGGATATAGCTATCTTGATGAAGCTGAGCAAAATGCATTCTTGATTAAAAGCTTTTCACTCGATAAAGTTCAGCAATAACCCAAGGCTCAAATTTTATTACTTTGGAGACGTTTTTTACCCAACAGGACCTGGAAAAATAAATGGCTTTTCTTTACAAGGAATTGATCAGATAAAATTAAAGGGAATGGAGGAAAAGAATTATTTTTTTGGTGGGTAATTTGTAAATATGCAACAATTCAAAATTCTCACCATAAAGTGAATTTGGAAAATATCTGATAGCAACAATTATCTACTTTATGCTAGTCAAGACCTACACCAGAGACAGATCTCACTATTTTAATTCACATTCCAATATAACTTAATAAAATTAATCTTGAAAATTAGTCTCCAAATATTTTCATGTAACATGAGTTATTTTGATGGTAGACTGGCAACAAGATCTAGAACAGTGAGAATTTATTCTTATTTACTTTTAGGGACTGATGTTAACAAACCAGAGTACAGGGATCTGACAAATTTAAACTGTTACCCAGAAACCCAAATGTATATGTTTTGATGAAGATGATACATATAGAGGGACATGGTACTTAGGGGTGCTCTATTGCTGGAAGGCTTTTGTGTGCACTTGGAAGAGCTGAAGTCAAATTACTTTTACAGATGTTATAATATATTGAGCACTTTTAAAATAATAAAGTAAAGAAACATTCAATCGTATAAATACAACAGAGCTAAAGCCTGAAGGGTTTTTCTTTGACCCACTATTGCCTTACCCTCTTTTTATGGCTAGGTACCTGATGCTCAGAGTTTATCTTATTTAAGTTTCTATAATTAAGACAGATGGAGTCAGTACTTTCTGAATAGCCATCTCCTGTATTGCAGGATTGTTTAAAATGCTGGTTTTTTGCAGGTTAAAAAAGCATTACTGATCAGTGCAAGTGTCTTACAAAATCAGTGATACTGATTGCTATTCCTCTGATATCCACCTCTCTCATCTGGTATGTAAAAATACAGCTCTAGAGTAATATTACAAGAATAATAAAATCTGGCATCTAGCTGTCAGTGTAGAAAAGCTGAATATGAGCAAGCAATTAGTGCTGATTTATTTCCAAACAATAGTGGCACAGCCATATTCATAAATAAAATTCAGTAACTTTTGCTTTCAGTACGTATGTAGCCCTACTGATTTGAAACAGCAATCTATTTCTTATATGGCACATGTATTTTGAAATCAGATGTGTATATTTAGGCCCAATATCAAACCAAACTGAACAATAATTATTAAGTTAGAAAAAGAACCCAAGCCTGTAAACAAACGAACACTGGGGTCTCAAAGAACTTTTCAATAAGAAATAAATATGACGGTGCCATCAGCATTTTTTTCTAGTGGAATTGACATCCAAGAGAAGTTCAGTTTATGCAAACAGGCTTGCCTTCCCCTCCTGCCTCTTCATTAGCATTCTAAATGAAATTTGTTAATTTAAATAATTTTCCCACTTGGCCATACATCAGTTTTGCCCAAAGCAGTCTTCCTATACTTTTTCTGGATGCTGTTACTGCTCTCCCATTTACTTTCTTCTACATACACACTTATGTGCAGGGAGTCAAGACTTTTATATCCAGCATATTTGAAGACATGAACATTTTCTTATTTGTCTTAATTTTAGACTTATTTTTTCTTTTAGACCTGCCCTAAGCAAAGGCTGTTAGCTACCAGGCCCCTCAACATAGGTTACCTCAAGCTAAAATGAAACTTTATTCACAGAATCACAGAATTGTAGCAGTTGGAAGGGACCTTCAGAGATCTTCTAGTCCACCTCCTGCCAAAGGACATTCACCTAAAGCAGGCTGGACAGGAACACATCCAGATGGGCGTTGAATATCTCCACAGAAAGAGACTCCACATCCTTTCTGGGCAGCCTGTTATAGTGCTCTGGCACCATCAAAGTAAAGAAGATTTTCCGCATGTTCAGACAGAACTTCCTATGTTCCAGCTTGTGTCTGTTGCCCCTTGTGTCTGTTGCCCATTGTGTCTGTTGCCTACAGGAAGTCTGGGGAGAGCCTGTTTAGAAAGGCCTGCAGTGACAGGACGAGGGGCAATGGCTTCAAGCTGGAGGGGAGCAGATTTAGATTGGAGATTAGGAGAGGGTTCTTTACTGTGAGGGTAGTGGAGCACTGGAACAGGTTGCCCAGGAGGTGGTTGAGGCCCCATCCCTGGAGATATTCAAGGTGAGGCTCAATGAGGCCCTGGGCAACCTGGTCTAGTTGGGGGTGTCCCTGCTGACTGCGGGGAGGTCGGACTAGATGACCTTTGGAGGTCCCTTCCGGCCTGGGCATTCCCTTAATCATCTTTGTAGACCTCTGCTTGACTGTTTCCAGTAGTTCCCTGTCTTTTGTGAACTGGGGGGGCCAGAACGGGACACAGTACTCCAGATTTGGCCTCACCAGGGCAAAGTAGAAGGAGAGGATGACCTTACTCGACCTGCTGGCCACACTATTTTTAGTGCACCCCAGGAGACCATTGGCGTCCTGGGACACAAGGGCACATTGCTGGCTCTGCTGGCTTATGGTCAATTTGTTGTTCAGTGAATGCTTTGTGGCAGCACTGAGCCTTCACAACTATCACTTAGAGTACTTCTTTCAGGAAGGAAATTTGGACAAAGGGAAGCAGAGATATAACAGTTATTTGCCTGTATTTTTTGAGACTCCCATATTCTGGACAGCCAGCCCACTCTACTGCCAGGTGCTTAAAATACCCAGCTCATTGCAGGTATGTATTATACATATGCTTTATCAGTAGGCCTGTCTTCATCAGGGGAGTGGACTGCTGTGACATAAATAAGGACCATGCGTCAAAAATGTAGCCAAAATTTACTGCATTAGACACACCCAAAGGACTATTTAGTATAAAAGTCTGCCTCCTTAGAGCAGGTGTCATTGACCAGGAAATTCTGAGCAATTTCTTTTTCATTCAAAAAGATTTGTTTTGTACAAAGTAAAGCTGTATCAAATATCTTCCATCTCCGAAGAAATAAACAGCTCCCTGCTGCTTGGTGACTCTTCTCAGGAAGCAAGGAAAAATGTTGAAACAAAGTTTTCTACATCCTCTGTGCAGCCATAGAAGTTGTAATACACAACTTCTATGTTGTAATACACAACTCTTTTCTTTGCAAGAAATATTGTTTGTTTGGTTCTTACATGAAAGGAGTCTTTAGGAAAGTGTCTCTTTTCAGGAAGATGTTGCGCATTGGCAAGACACTCCTTCCACCTGTGTACTGTACGAGTACCTGCAGTGTCCACCCTTGGCAAATAGTCTGGATAACACCACTTCATGTGTTAAGAAAAGAATGTGAGCATAGAGACTGTGCATGTAGATTGAATAACAGAATAACCATCAGCTGAATTGAATTAAACAGTAAAGAAGTAATTAGAGACTTTAGACATGAAGAAGAAATCAGCCTGAAAAGAAGAGAAGCAAGAAGATACCTAACCATAGGGAGAGACCTTGGAGTGGAAAGAGCAGGAATCAAATCTTCATGTGTATATGTACCTGGAGTTCATGTACTGTCACTCCTATGTGAGGCATACCCCTGAGTGGAGTATTTCTGTTAGATTGTATCTCCTTGTGTATTCTGGTTTCTGTGGTCTAATTCTTTAAAAGCCTCCTGCAGTCATCCATTAAGATATGCATTAATTCTCAGACTCAACCAGAGAGGTTTCTTCCTATGTTTATGGAAGACCCTAGTTACTGTGTATGTCATTTTCAATAATGTCTTCTTATTTATCATTTTGTTAAATAATTTGCCTTTTCCTGGAGCCTTTTTTCTCCCAAATAATTTATAGGTTACCCTAAGGTTCTTGAATTCCACTACGTGAGACATAAGAAAACATGCTCTGCACATGGGTCTGCATTTAGACTCACAGGAATCCTTTTTTCTTTCTGTCTTTTTCTATACTTTCAATAGCATCAGAATATTTTGTGAATACCTGATCAGAATTGGCCATATTTTCTCTGCAGGAGATGAAATAAGTAGCAGTGACATGCCTGTAGTGATAAGGATATTGTATGAGACAGATACTCCAAAAGACAATTTTTTAGAAACAATCAGATGAAAACTAGTACATTTGCAGTGGACTTAAACAAGATGTTTTGCAGTTACTTCTCAGAAGCTCCAAAGGAACTTTTCTTTAGGGAAGACACAAATCAGTGATAGTTTTAATGAAGGATCTAAGAAACAGTGCTGGTACTTTGAGACTCAGCTGCCAATATTCTCCTGGGTTTTTGAAGGCTCCAAGGGGACCACTGGACACAATTTAGAAACTAGGGCTGTGAGAGTATGCAGGGAAAAAAGAAAGGGGTTCTTCTAAGGAACACTAGTCTAATTCAGCAGATACTATTCTTTCTGTTGCATCTTAAGGCACTCAATAAATCAGGGACACATTACCAAATCTATTCACTAGCATATATTAGCACAGATTTCCAAGCAGCAGAACACTGATCTGGGGCAAGGACAGGGGGGAGAAACTGAGTTAAGGCCAGTCAAGCAAATAAGTTTGTAGTCCCTGTGCTTGCTTTACTTACATGAGACTAGCATTTTGCCATTTACAGTGAAAGTAAAATTTTCTTAATGTGGTAAAAAAAATTATTTTCATGTTTATTTCATTTGCCACTGACAACATTTTAGCAGTGTTTTAGCAATGCAAAAATACGCCTCTTTCTGAGTGGTTTGTGTATGTCATTAACTCACAAGCCACATTCCTCAAAAAAGCATCCTTATCATAGAAATTACTACCATGGATTTCAAGGTGTAAATGTCCAGGGATTCAGTGCTTCACAGTTACACTAAGACTCTCAATTCTAATTGATATTGAGCATATTTTGTCTTCAGGTGATCATGATTTATATATAAGCACTCTCTGAGAAGTACTTATTTCTGGAACTGCAGTCTCACGAAGGCTCAGTAAACACCCTTAGCATCATATCTAGATTGATATTGGAAATGGATAAAAAAAACCACTTCATATAGTTTAAAGGAAAATAATCCTAAATTTTGTACTCTAAAATATTATTGATTCATTAATGTTGCCTGAGGAGTACTCCTTACTGCAATATGTATTATGCCTAATACTTGATTACAATACTTGTCATTCTATTCTTCAGTAAGATATTAAACAAAATTAATCGCCCTTGGCAATGAAGATAAATGTCAAAACTGCTTCATTGAAACTGAAAAAAAGTATCTAGACATTCAAGTTCTGTGCCTGCAATCTTTGTGAGTCTAACTAAAATGCAATCTAAAAATTTCAAACATTAGAACTGTATTTTTGCAAAACTTCTACTCCAGCACAAAATATGGTTGTATAAATATACTTCTATATAAAAAGTGTAATAAAGACTGGCATGATGCTGTCTTGGTGGTCACCTCTTAATGGCAAAGTAGATGATTCAAAATGAGATAGCAAATTATGATTATTTCAGTTTAAAAAGAAAATTAAATAAAAATTGGATAAATGCAAAAAAGAAGCTGAGACCTGCTTAATACCCAACCGAAAAGTAATTGACAAGAATTTATATGGATAAAGCTGGCCACTCACATTATGATCCAAGTGTTCTCTGTACCTGAAAACTTAAGATTTCAGCAACTAAATACTTTCATTGTATTTGTACCAGGGAACTAAAGATTTCAGATATCAGAATAAATGCTAGTTTATAAAATAATATTTAAATCCCTAACAGGTAACATTTCAAAACTGATAATGATAATAATAAAAAAGACATCCCTCCAGTAAACTGATTGTTTCTATGAAGAAAAAGTAGTACATGAACACACAGCAGGAGAACAGCAAGTGATGTCTACAGTCCTTTTCCTTCTACACCTATGTAATAAGTACACTTTTATCAGAGATGTGAATCCAGAGGGTAAAAGAACAGAACATATTGCCTCTGCAGATCATGCATTTGAAGCTCCTTCTCTTCGTTTTATTTCTGCCTGGAGCCCCAGTCTGTCTGTCCTTAGAGACATCATTAAATTGCATTTCCTGTTTCAATCAAAATTAAAATATCATCCCTCAAGGATTATACTAATGCCCACTTCATACTGATGAGACACTGAAAAGATTTTAAGACAACTTTTTGCTTAGAAATGTTCACATTTAAATCACATATTCTGAGTAAATACATCTATCCATGTCTCTGCTTTGCCAATATGTTCCACCCCAAAAAGAAAAATATACTAGTTGCTAGGGTAGGTACTAAAAAGAAGACCTATTAAATAATAATTTAGGCAAGTAGAGATGATAAGGTAGTAATATTTGTTGGAATGCAATGAATATGACAAGCTATGAAGTTGCTAGTAGCTTCTGATTGAAGTAAATATGACAAGGTCATAACAAAAATGTTGTTTTTTCAATATGTCTTGCCAAAGTCCTGGTAAAAGACAAATTATTTGTAGCTTTATTGTTTCTACTCAGTCAATCTAGCTGTAAATTACTAAATTATATTCAAACATGCCCATGAATCATTGGTCAAAACTTATTTCTGTGATCTTCTTCAATAAAGAGGAATTCATCTTATGTAGCTTCTGCTAAGTGTATAATCTAAATCAGCTTCCCATCAGCTCATGCTTTGTGCCAGTGGAAGAATGTATATCCAGAAAGTAGTTATAGTTCTCACATACTACGTCTCAAATAATAAGAAAGAAACATTATTTCTTCCCAGCCCTTTTCCCACTCACATCTCGCTGACATCCCTAGGAACCAATGATCCAGGTTCTTCTTTAATTCAGGAGCTAACCTACAAGTAGCCAAACATGACATTAATTACTCAATTTCCTGCCATCTAGGATAAAACAATAGTGTTGAAGAGAGAAGGTCTTATTTTTATATAGGTAAATCCTTTTGCATTATGCTGTCCACAGAAATTAGAATTAAAGTGAGAAAAAATTGTCTTTATACCTATGGCAGGACATTCGTATTTTCACTCTGCTAGATATCCAGGTTAAGTGGAAGTGATAATCAAGTCTCAAGCAATTTAATTTTTTTCTGTCCTTCACGATGATTTTGTCCACACAGATAATCATCTTCCTTTGTATGCATATGGGCTGAGCACAAATGAATTAAAAGCAAAGGCAGATAATGTGTTCAGAGGGGTTATGTGCTTGCTTGCATGACTATTTTAGTCTCAAACCTTCATTTAGCAGAAGAGGCAATACTCAGTGTTTGCAATTTTCACATTCTTTTAAGCTTTTCTACAGTGTTTTGATTATAAATTATAGTTTTTTTAAAATCTGACAACCAAGTATTTTCTGCTTGTGTCATCTTGCTGTGTCAGGTAGCCTTTTCAATAATATTCATGTGCTCCATAATGAGCACCACACAACTCTGAAATCCTCACAAGTACGTTGGAAGTGTAAATTTCAAACTTACTCTTGGGCTCTCACCCACCTTCTTTTACCATGTTACTTGCTCCCAGATGATCACTAAGCTACTGATATTCAAATTTCCGGTCTCATATCCCATTTGACAGCTGCTCTCCCATTAATAGAAAGGTCATCTAGGGCACTCTCCTGCCTCTGTGCTTGAACAACCATGCATAAATCTTTCCTGTCAGATTACAGTATGCTTCAAGGCCTCTAAGGATTAAAAAGCATGAGATATTCCAATGCTTTTCTGTCCTAAGCTTTCTCCTTATATCCAGCTTCAAGACGTCTTCATGCCATTTGGCAATAACTTCTTTTCCTCTTCAGTTCCACATGGCTCCTGCTTCCAGTAGACTGAATTGGTTGTCTTCAAAAAATACTTGGTTAAAGACTGCTGAGGGCAGGTAGGCAGTAAAGAAGCAGAGGGAGTATGTGTTATGTAAAGGACGTTCTCGACCGAGCAGAGGCCTGGTGAAACCAGGAGGTGTTTGTGAAGACTTTCAGGGTCTAGGTCAAAGAGGATGCAACACTGATGATGATGTGGTAGAAGTCTGTTACAGGCCACCTGACTAAGAAGATGTCTCTGAGGCTGGGTGCAGACAATAGCAGGAATCCCCTCATCACAGGCATTGGTCCATATGGAGGATTTTGACCCCTATGATCTGGACATCTGCTGAAACAGAAATACAACTCTAAAAATTACTGTAGAAGTGTCTAGAACACACTGCTTATGATTTCCTAATGCAAATGCTACAGGGGGCAACCAGAGAAATACTGCATTTGACTTGCTTCACAATGAGAAAGAAATGGTGAATGTGATCAGAGATGGCAGTTTGAGTTGTAGTGACTGGGAGAAGATTGAGATTTGGAGAAAGGCTAAGAAGGTAAGCTATGGACTTGGACTTTAGACTTCAGAACAGCAAATTTTCACTTATTTAGAAAATTTCTGGGGAAATTCCATTGGAATTCTCTACAAGGGGCACCCAGAATAACTAGCTGTCTTTCAAAGGAAACTTAGTTGGAACTCAGGAGCAAACCACTCCTTCATACAAGAAGACCGGGAATTTAAACCAAAGGCCAGAATGGCTAGGCAAAGAACTTCTTAAAGAAATGCTAGAAAAAATCATCCAGGAAATTAAAACAAGAACAGAAAACAAAGGGAGACTATAAAAGCATTGCTCATGCTGTTAAAGATAAAAATCAAACCCTGATTAGAGCTTGGAAGCTCTTGGAAGCATTTCCACTTTGATTACATCCTTTTTTATTTTCTTTTTCCAGACGAGGATCAACACTGCACATAGTATTTAAGAAGTTAAATATCATGGCCTATCACATGTCTATTGACTGATACAATGATATACATGTCTTTTCTCTGATGCTTTCCTAATAATTCTTAATTGAATACTTGCATTTCTGTGATCGCCTAAGCACAGGACCGACATTTTCATAGAAACATTTAACTGCTAAATACCAAGCTAAGTGGAATAAGTGAAATAAAAATTGGTTTTCATATTTACCAGTTCACATTTATCTTCACAGAATTTTATTTGCCATTTTAATAACCAGTCATTCAGGCTACTCATATTTAATACCTTTAATAACTTAGTATGATCAGCAAATTTACCAGTTGTTCACAACTGTTCCACCATATTCACATATATTTTGAGACTCATGGAACCCTGTACATCTCCTATGGAACTTCACTCATGGCCTCCTTCCACTCTGAAAACTGACCATAAAAAATCATCCTTTTCTCCCATATTTTAACAATTTTTTAAGAGGCACTTTCCTCTTAGCCAGCTGCAGCGTTTCCTCCTCTTCCTCTTAGCCAGTTGTGGTTTCCTGTAGTGTTTGACGAACTGACACTGTTAAGCACCTTCTAGATCTTTAAAAAAAAAGTATTAGTATAGTTTCAACTGATTTGCACAGTACTGACTTAATGGTATATACTCTCAAACTCCCTCAAATTAACTTTAAAATTTACAACATATTTGCAACTTCATGTCTCAAAAGCTATAAAAGTATTTTTAAGCAACAAATTTTACACCAGTGTTACGATTTTGACTATTTCACCCCGAATGCCTTTAAAAATCTTAGATGTATGCCATCTGGTCTTGATATTTTCTTCATTTTATTTTGTACCAACTCATACTGACAAAGTATGACTTCAGATTATTTCCCCCATAGAGAAATAGTCATGTATATATATATCTCTCTACTAAAACCCTTCTACAGCAAAAGCAGACAATGCTAAGAAAATGTTAAGCAGAAAATGTTAAGACAATTTTGTTCCTATAACTTCATCTAAGTGCTTTTGTTTTCCTTGATTGTCTTTTGGTGCTACAGACTCTCTGCCAGACTTCCTGCTGCTGTTATTGTAGAAATAGAATTTCTTAACTTCCATGTTTCTTGCAACTATTTTGGTTAACAAATCTCTTATGTATCTCGCAATTGTTTTGATTTGCCTTGCTGTGGATTTTTTTTTTTTTAAGTTATATTTACTCTTAAGATGTTTGCAGTTCTTACCATTTTTAAAAAAGTCTTCAGCTATCTGAAAGGTATGTTCTTGCTTTCAGCAGTCTCATACCCTGCTGCTTAACCATGTAGGCTCCCTTTTGCCCTTTCTCAAGCCTTTCTTGCTAAGCAGGATGTATTTGCTCTCTGCCTTCAATACAGTATCTTAAACAGTCTGTGCGCCATCTGCCATGACTTAACTCTTGTAGTGATTCCTTCCAAATTCTTCCTTACCAGAGTCCTTGTTTATAATTGCCCATTCTGAAGTTGAGCACAACTGTGGGGAGATTTCTTGGCTTCTGCAGCCTGCAAGGATATGGAATCTAGAGAGAGAGTCAGCTGAAGTATTTTGAACCACATCCACTTGGCTTTTGCTTCTTCTCTCATGGGATCTTCAACTATCCGGCCCATGAAAATCAGTAATTTCGTTTCAGCAGCCCTCTAATATATATATGTAAGTGTCACTCTGTTAAATCTAATTTTCTAGGATTCAGTCTTGTCCTTCCAACTAATTCCCACAGTTTTTACCCATTATGTGTCATCTCAGACCACGTGCTCTACTCCACCTTTTGCCCACGCTTTAGGTAGACTCACTTGTGACCTCAATTAAGTGTCAACCCTTCTTTACAGTCTCCTGTATTTGAAAGCTCTCCTTGGTTTCTCTTAAGGATGAACCTTCTCCTTACACTGTTTTTTGTAGTTATACATGAAAATATTCCCTTTTAGCTGCTTTATAACTCAGGGAAGGCCATTGCAGAGATCCTGGTCCGCTGCACCAATGCTGTTGAACACCCACTTGTTAAATAAATCACTCTTAACTCACAAAAGGACAATGGTACCTAAAATCAGTCAACATAAACTGATCTTTCCGTCCCAGCCACTTCATAATTAGATTGTGTTAAGCCTAAAATTTCTTTCCCAACATCCTTTAAATGTTGCCCTAGAATCTCTAGTCTCATTTTCTTCTGCCACAGACACCCAGAAGGCCATGTTACCTGACTGCTCCTTACCACTGGCTAGCAGATGGCCCTGATACCACATAGCATGTGCTACCTCATAGACAGCAGGCGTGTTTCTGTACAGCTGCCCCTAATGGGCTCTGAGTTTGCCAGATGCCTGAGTAACAGCCTCCTACCTTCAGAAGGGGCCCCCAGGCAGGGCAATGGCTGCCCTCCTTCCATCCCTCCCCAGGCAACATCCTCCCACACCAAAACTGGCATGGTTATCTTGTGGACAGGTTTTATTTACAACGGTATTGGACAGTCTTCCTATGGGCTGAACATGTATCCCATCTGAGAAAAAAATCTGTCCCTTGGGGATATTCATGCCATGTGACACTTGGGACAATTGTATCAGGAGAGGGACACTTTTATAACACCACAGTGACCACCAGATCTTTTCCTTCCACTTTAAAAAATAGCTATTTTAACATATCCCTGTTTTTTTTCATGAATGATGGTGGCCCAAACCACACCACTTGTCTTTAAAAAAGTTCAAGTGTTGAAAATATGTCTTGTAGACAGATCCAGAACTGTCAGCTTTTTGGTTTACACATCTCATCATTTCAGGCATATTGGTTGTTTTTCAGATGTCAGATAATGAAACACTGCATTATTCTAGAACCACTTCTGCAGGGACTTCTTACATATACAACACCCATAATCCTACAAAAAGACCCATCAGTCACCATAATGTGACCTTAATCAAAAAAGTTCTTCTGGTCTTGTCAAAAAATTTAGCCTAAGGGAATGTAAAAAACACCCAATTTTTGTTGTTTAAGGAGATAATCTAATTGTCTCCTCTAGTTTTAAACTTTATGAAAAAGTATTCAGTGCTAATTATTTGCCAACAATTTCTGAAATCCCAGTTGAGTTTAATTATTCTGTGTTGAAGTGTTATCTCAGAGGAGTATCTGCATAATATACTGACATTAGCTCAATTTATATCACAATATTGAGTATTTACCAAGAGATCTAATTATTTATATCTACAAAAATAAAGAAATTTGGATTTACCCCAGTGACACCATTAAATACATGTGAGTGCATGTGTGTGCACACGGACTGAAATTTACTTTCCAAGCATAAAACCCCAGCTAATGCAGAGCTGTAAACAACAGTGTATGATTGATGAGAACCATGATTTGCAGTGTCCTTTTCCAACTACGTTTGTCACTTAAATTAGGCCTATATGTTGGTATATGATGATTTTTTTTTTTTGCACTACACACAAAAATGTGTAAAACCACTCCTTGGACCAGGTAATTTTTTTTTCATCTCTGTTGTATTTTTCTGAAGAAAATTGTCATTGATTCAGGTGCTTTTTATACAATAAAAATTAAACACACAAGCTGATCTAGAACTCAGCATAGCATAAAAGTATTTGCAAGTAGTTACAAATTATTTCACTATATTTTTATTGGGCTATTTTCAAATATAGATGAATGCATTCTGTTCACAAAAATAAGAGCTTTTCCAAGTATTAATGTTAGATAATAATGGAAGTGCTCAAATTGTCATTCTGAAATTTTCTTATTGTTTTGATAACGTCCCTTCTTTAAACAACTCTGAATATTAGTCTCAAAGAGTAAGCTCTCCGATTTTGAAACACAGGTTATCCAAAGAGGGAGCAAAACCAAGCCCATGCAAGTTTTATGCCCAAATATGTGATTCTAATGACAGAGAAACAAAATCACAGTTAAAAGACTGTAAGCCAACCATAAGCTAAAAAGTGTGGGAACAAAACACAGCCATCATTCTTTAACAAATACAAAGGTTTCATTTATCCATTGCACCAATGGAAACTGAACACTAACTTTGTTTAAAAAAAGAGTAAAACCGTGAGATGATCCCAAGTCTTGCCAAATTAGGGAGGCTAACATTCACTTAATTAGTTCATTTTGTGATTTCCTGACAAACTGTAAAAGCTATTTATGGCTTCAGAGTCACAAACAAAGACAGAGCTCAGGTCTTTCTCCAAACAATACAATAACATGAGCATCTTTTCCAGTAGCAGGACTTGTGGCACTTACTTCAGCAGAGATGGCATTTCATTCATCAGCAGGTAAGGGTGCGCATGCGTGCACACACACACAAATACACACGCATACACTAGTTAACACATTAGAGAAGAGCAACACTTTTTTAAAATATCTGCCCTTTACAAAGTTAACTCACAGATTAAAAAAGGCTTGAATTTTCCATTTTTTTGTTTTTGAAAGATCATTTTTCTGTTAGTGAGCACTTAATAGGTTCCATAAAAAAAATGAATATAAAGAAAAACCCATTCAGCTTTTTAAATCAGATACATATGACTGGATTTAAGATTAATGATTAAGTGAACTGGGAATCACGTGCTTTACTTTTCTCTTAAAATTACACACAGGCTAATGGACTAAGAAAAAAGGAAAAATATATTTTTATTCAAAACAGCTCTAGCATTAAAATGTTCAATAATTCAATAACAAAACACTGCAGTAGATGGATAACAACAACTGTTCTTAACTGTAAACTGCAGATTGTTCTATGAAACAACCTCTTATTTGCTAGCTTCTCAAATTGCTTGTGATCAAATAGTATCAACTTCATGGCCTTGTCAGTATCTTAAAATAAACAAAAAAAACCGAAAAAGGCCTAACACACACGCACATCAAAAAAGACCAAACCCAAAAAACCTAAACCAGTTTGAATAAAATGAGACAGCTGTCAAAAGGTCTCTGTGTAATTCTGGGAAACCACCATTATTAGAGTACATTCCTTTAATTCTTAAACATTCAAATCTTCACTTGCTAAAACCCACTGATAATAAAAAATCTATCCCATTATAACTTTAGATTTCTTTATGTGGATATTAAAATAAACTATGTTCTGAAATTAAGAGTTAAAATACCTCCTCTTGTTTTCCATACATATTTGCCTGTATAAATATACTTAATCATTTTACAAATTACAGTATTTATATTAAAGCTTTCGGTCAGCAAATCATTATAGCTTAATAAGAACAAACAATTCCTGTGTTTTGGTTCTGTCTTTAAATCATTTTTGGAGATAATGAAAAACAGCCAAAATGAGTGACTGCAAATAATATAAACAACACATTTATTTAGAAAAATAAACGAAAAATGCTGCTTGTCTGTTAGATTTCTCCATGAAGTATAGACAAATGGCTAGAAAAAATTTATGTCAAATACATATTACAAATGACTTATTTAACAGTAACTGGGACTAAATGTCAATGTTCAATAGGAACATTTTGGATGTGTAATTCAATGGACTAAATTTCTTGGCTGCTAATATGATAAAAAATGGATGCTATTAAAAAAGATTATATCCCCTTTTTAAATACACCTTATCATGTTGATGCTTTTTCATATATATACATATATATATATGTATGTATATGTATGTATTTATTTAAACCAAAGAAAGGACCGTAGTCCTTTCTGTGAAGAGATCCCCATTGTGAAAAAGAGCGCAAATGTTTTTCTTCAGTCCTAATTTTTTAATTCCTTTTGGAGCCCCGGCAAAATATAGCTTGTGGTGGTCAAACATCTCCTGGGGCCATCTGTGCAAATGGTGGCGCACATCATTACCCTGAATGGAAGTGACAGTGCAAATACTGGAAGTGCATTGAGATGCAATCTCTAACAGCTGAACTTCTTCAAAGTTGGGTGGAGGACAGGAGACAGCATCCTTTTAATCAATTTAATGTCACTGATGCCTTGTTCCTGTATGGCTTTGAATATGTACAAGGGATGACAGAGGTCTTGTTTTCCCACAGACAGTAACATTGCTCTGTTACAGTAAATGTATTCATTTTCTGCTGTCACCTAAGTACTTCATTACTCCTTTTGGCTACATATTGAAATATTTTTGGATGCTGGCTGGACCCATGAAAAACCCATTGTTTGTTACACTGGTTGCTCAGCACAGAACTCAAATGTCAGGCTTGGAGAGAGCAGTTTCTGCAACGGGGCAAGACATTTAGTCCTCTTTTTTCTTCTTTCCCACTAAATGGAATTTAAGGCTGTGGCTTTTGCCAGGACTCAATGTGTAGCTGTCAGATCTGAGAAAAATGATTCAATGCAGATTACACTCATGATCAGTTGTGCTCTGACTTGAAGGGCTTTTCCATTCTCCGAGGAGGGTCAGGTTCCTGATTACTTCTCAGATCTGGCCTGCAAGAAGTCACAATGATGAATCTGATATGCAAGAAATTAACTGACGTGCCTCCAGATATAGATACTCCTTCAAGCCTGAAGGTGCTGTTAAAAATAAAAGAAGACAAGCACAAAGTTATACAAATGCTTCTTTAAATAGACAAAGTTCATAGTAAATAAAAAAGAATTTTGAATGATCATTCCATTTGTCATGTAAGAGTTAAAAGAATTACAATATTTTGAAACTTGACCTTTATAGTTGTACTATTGTTGATACCAGCCTTGGTTCTCTGCTGGGGTAAATGGGTTTAATTTAATGGTGTCTTTGGAATCATATTACATTGCACCACCTGAGAAACTGATCCTGGGTCTTGGAGTACATGGGGATAATGAAATTATGATTATTTTATAATATTTTCTATTGTTCTTTTAAAGAAGATTATTATTCTTAATCTATATAACATAATAATTAAGCTTAACAATATACTTTAGGGCACAAAATGAAACAAGAACTCCTGACATCTTAAAACTAAAGAACTATACATTAAGCATTTGAAAAATCCTCTAAGAAGTCAAGTCTGATTTAACCTCAGAATCCAGATTCTAATGCCTGCTTTCAAATTAAATAGAAAGCGAATTCAGCAGAAGTTACTCACCTGACAGGTAAGTTTCCTAATCACTAAAATACTACAGAGAAATTTTGTGTCTTTAACATTCCCTTTTGTGAAACTGCTTTAATTTGTGTAAAACACAATAATAGTCCTAGAGTCAGTGAAAAACAAAAATGCTCCAATCTAGTGTTGACTCACTGATTTTCCTTACTGTGTTTATTAGGTAAAATAAAACAGTATCAAAAAGAGACACCTTGGGATACTTACCTGTTGGTAGCTAGGGCACTAGGTTAAATGATTAAATTCGCACTTCCTCAGGAAAAGAATGAGAATTTCCTCTTCCAGTGTTGGTAATTTACACCCAGAGCTACATACTGCAGGGCACAGGAAAATTACTTCTTTGCCATTTGTTTTATGAATCTAGGCCTTGTTATGCTGTTTATCACCCCTGGGAAGTGGCTTAAGATTATCATTTTGCAAAATGATATGATGAAATTGGGTGTGTTATGGCTATACTTGTTAATGATTAAGAACAACGGACAAGGCGAAATGGCAGCATCTTTGTACTTTGGGAGCTTAGCAGAAACCTTTAGCAATTGCATTTTTCACCTTTTCCCCTTGGAGAGCCAATCCATGGGGGGAACCTCCCCCTTCTCCTCCAGGTTAATTACGGCAGTGTTTGAGTACTTTGAATACCCTTGGGATGCTCAAACCAGTGGGCTCCTACTGCTAAATTTTTTGAATGTGTTTCAGGATTTGATCTTGCTAAGGGCTAAGCACCAGTGTGTATGTGGGCACACTATTCCAACCCCCATGATGAGCACTGTGGCTACTCCAACCCCCACTACAAGCACTCTGGCTATTCCAACACCTATGATGAGTGCTGCAGCTACTCTGACTGCTGTGACAAGCACTGTAGCTACTCCAACCCCCGCAACAGGCACTGCAGCTACTGGACCAGAGAACCAACCTGTGCTGGTATCAGTTGCCCCTATACAGTAGAAGAGATACACAAAAAAATCAGTTCACTTTGGAAAGGATGAAGATGAGCCAGGGTCATCATGAGAGCTGGATGAAGAGCCAGAGCTAACCCCCCAAAACTCATCCCTGGGAGACATGTGAGATTGTTAGGTCCCAGTCCGATTGTTGGACCAGAAGGTGTTTGTAATTATTCCAAGATGAAAAGATTTCAGCCATCACCCAGGCAAATAAACTGTCACCTGGCTGCTCCAATGCTGGTATAATGGGGCCAGTAGCTTGGACTTAGAAGGTAGAGGTGGGATCTCTGGCTTCCCTCTGGCTAGGGAAGGGGGTATTGACAAGGTGACTGGAAAAAACCCCACAAACTCTCAACCTCTGGAGGTGGGTTCATTTAGCCACCAAGGAAAGGTTTCCCTTCAAGGAAGATATATGTTACCCAGGTAAGTGGACCATCATGGAGAGAGGTACCCAGTACCTGAAGGAATTAGCTTTGCAGGACCTGATTTACTGTGTTGACCTGCAGTCAACCACAGATCCAGATGAAGTCCGATATATCTGACCCATATGGTAAAAGTTTCTACAAAGCACACCATCATCATATGCCAGCACATTGGCAACAACGAGATGGAGAGATGCAGAGGCACCAGCGGTGGATGCAATAGCCACCCAACTCCAGCAATATGAAGAAAGTCTTTCTACTTCCTACAGTCAGACTGTTGATGCTGGATACTACAGTCAGAACTAGAGGGGCCCTTCCCCCAGCCAGGTGGAGGAAAGGGACAACTGGGTTTACTGGACTCTGTGGATTTGATGACCTGGAACATCAGACCCACAGGAGTATAAGGCTCTAGTAGTCACTGGTGCACAGTGTACTGATGCCATCAAACTATAAAGGGGCAGAAGACATCTGTATTTCTGGAGCGACTGGGGGATCCCAACAGCTGACTGTATTGGAAGCTGACACGAGCCTAATCAGGAATGAGTGGCAAAAGCATCTCATTGTGACTGGCCCAGAGGCTCTGTGCATCCTTGGCATAGAACACCTCAGGACAAGGTATTCCAAAGATACAAAAGGGTACTGGTAGGCTTTTAGTATACGTGCTGTGGAGAATGAAGAAATTAACCAGTTGTCTACCTTGCCGAGTCTCTCAGAGAACCCTGCTATTTTGGGGTTGCTGAAGGTTGAAGAACAACAGGTGCTGATCACTGTCACAACAGTGCATCAATGACAACATTGCACCAACCAAGACTCCCTGATTCCCATCCATAAACTAATTCATTGACTGGAGAGCCAAGGAGCAATCAGCAAGACTTGCTGACCATTTAACAGTCCTATGTGGCCAGTATGAAAGTCTAATGGAGAGTGGAGACTAATGGCAGACTACCATTGCCCGAACGAAGTCATACCGCCCCTAAGTGCTGCCATGCCAGGCATCCTAGAACTTCAATACCAACTGGAGTCAAAGGCAGCTAAATTGTATGCCACAACAGATACTGCAAATATGTTTTTCTCACTCCCTTTGGCAGCACAGCACAGGCCACAGTTTGCTTTCACTTGGAGTGGCAGCCAATTCACATGGAATTGACTGCCCCAGGGGTGGAAACACAGCCTCACCATTTGCCATGGACTGCATGGCAATGCAGTTCCAGACTGCACTCGAACAGGGTGAAGCTCTGGAACACCTGCAATACATTGAAGACATCATTGTGTGGGGCAACATAGCAAATGTTTTTGAGAAAGGGAAGAAAACAAAATAATCCAAACCCTTCTGAGAGCCAGTTTTGCCATAAACCAGGGTAAGGCCAAGGGACCTGCACAGGAGATCCAGCTCTTAGGAATGAAATGGCAAGACAGAGGCCATCAGATCCCACTGAATGTGATCAACAAAACAGTAGCTCCACTAACTAGTAAAAAGGAAACACAAGCTTTCTCAGGCATTGGGGTTTTTGGAGGATGCATATTCCAAATTACAGTCTGATTGTAAACTCACTCTATCAAGTGACCTATAAGGAGAAAAATTTTAAATGGGGCCCTGACCAACGAGAAGCATTTGAACATATCAAACAGGAAACAGTTTGTGCAGTAGCTCTGGGGCCAGTCCACACAGGGCTCACCACCAAAATTGTGTCCTACACCACAGCCTAGTGGGCCTACCTGGAGCCTCTGGCAGAAAGCACCAGGGGAGACTCAAGGTTGAGCCCGAGGGTTTTGGAGTCAGAGACACAGAAGATTCAAAGCCCACTATACTCCAACTGAGAAAGAGATATTGGCAGCACACGAGGTGGGTAAAGCTGATTTGGAAGTGATTGGTATGGAAGCACAGCTCCCCTTAGCACCTCGACTGCCAGCGCGGGGCTGGATTTTCAAAGAGAGGGTCCCTCTACACATCATGCAGCTGATGCTACATGGAGTAAGTGATTCACAGTGATCACACAAGCTTGAAAAGGAAACACCAGTCACACAGAAATCTTGAAAGTAAGCATGCACTGTCCCAGGAAAAAAGAACCAAAAAGGAATCTGAGGTTTGTAGCTGTGAGCCCTTTTTATTTTTTTTTTCCCCACAATGAAAACAAAGTATCAATTATTCAGGGAAACTTACTTAACAGTCAGGATTGTAACAGTGGCCCAATATAACAACAGTCTAGCAAAAATGGTATAATAAATTTATGATAAAATCAGCCTGGAAGGAAATTGTTCTCCTAATCAACTATTTAGGGTTTGGCTCACATTATTAATGAAGAAGATGAGTATCTTAAACATCTCTTAGTACCTTATTTTTAAACTGTCAACAGTCTTCATATCATTAGAAACACACAACCCTTTTTCAGCTGTCACAGATTCAGGCTTCAATTACATTAAATTACATTTGGGCTAATGATTCCTGTCTATTAATATCTAACAAAAATCACAAAAAACCCATGGTATTGCCCTTGACCTTAATGCTCAGGAAAATGTATGGATATGGTACAACAAACATATATGTAAAAGTAATAATTATGATAATAAATAATAATAGTTAATAATAATAGAAATAATACAAATAGTATTTGTTTTCTGTCAGAAAACTGCCATTCCTCACAATACAGTGCTGAGCATCTGCAGGCATGAAAATCAATATATTATTTTTTCTTTTCCTCTGGGCTACAATTCATATTCAGTATCATGCCCACAAAACCAGTAAGAGGAATATCACGTATACCTGGATTCCTCTAGCATCTCTCTAATTCAGTTGTCAACCCACACAATTTGATTCATTCCCAGTCATACAACCATGACATCCACATTCATTTCCTCAACATTCTACCAGAGAAGAAAAGCCCGCCTTTTGTTTCTTTATGATATCTCTGCTAAAAAGCACAAATTGCACCACTGTGAAAAATCTGATGCACTTCTCTACATTAATAAAGAATTTGTTCAAATTAGAAGATTATGGTTAAGTTTGCTCGGTGAAAAATTCAGAAGATGGCAATGCCTGCATTAAAAACAGAAGAAGCAGTTCCTTTTGCCACCTCCGAAATCCCCCTATAATTACAAATCATTATTGTGCACATGAAGAAGAGAGGCACAGAGAGAAAACAGGCCAGTCATTGAAAAAAACGTGTCTACTAGTTACAGATACCTATCCTGAACTGTCTATTTCTTAAATCTATAGCTTTTACTATTTTGACAGCAAGGCTTTACATTCAAATCACTACATTGAATTAATCATTACAAAATCCCGTTATTACACCATACCTTATCAACATCCTCATATTGTAAAATCCTGCCTTTAATAGGGAGTTAGAGTTCAGACAATTAATGAGAGACTGTTTTGTTTACTCACATCCCTTCTCCTCCCTTTCCTTACTTTGGCAGCATCACTGGGTCATTCTCTTCCTTCTACAGTTTCAGTATCTTGTTACAAAAAAACCAGTCACTCAGAGGAACCAATGTAATTGGTTTTCCCTATTCAAAACCACATAAATACTTCTATAATAAAAAAATATATTTTACTTCTATGCCAGTATTACCCAAAAAAGATCTACTCCCTTCTGCTTCTTTCTGTTTGTCACAGTTTTCTTAAAAACTGAAAGTTGGTCCATCCACTTTACCATGACATCCTCCACCTTATTATGGTCATGACCAGAGTGCCACCACACAGGGTGCTATGCAGAACACTGAAGATGGAAAATATTAAGGGAAAAGGCTACTGAGGGGAACCAGCCTTTCACCTCAGACCTACGGGATGGCTATTGGACATGTGATGTTGTTACCTGTCATAAGTACAATGGCAGTCAGAGCACATGCCAAACTACTGGCTGTACTCACATATTTCAGAGTTTAACAAATGTTCCTTAGGCAAAAATAAAAATAATTTAAAAAAATCACATAGTAATAAATTCTCCTAAACATAGTGCATCTATTTTCTAGATTTTTTTTAAATAGTAATGACGTCTGTTTCAGTTACTCAGTTATACCTGAAAGACACAGAAATATTTAAATTCAGATATTATATTACTTCAGGTTTTTTAGTCCTTTCATATAAGATATATTATTATGCTAATTTCTTCAATAAAAGAAAGAATTATTGAAAGGGAAGGGAATGCTTTTGTAGTGGGTTGTTTTTTTTTTTTGGCTTGTTGCTTTTGTCCAAGAAATCCCCTTTATGACCAGATTGTATTTTTTTTAGGTATAAATTTAAATAATGGATTTCAGAAGACAGAGAGCTTCAGTCAGAAGCCAGAACACTTCAGATAAAATCCTACATGTTTTATCATTAAAGGAATTCTGCTGAATGCAAAAGTAATGTTTTTAGTAAGCATTTCATTTTTCCATCAATATTTTAACTATATAAGCCAATGTTGGCATTGTGGTGTTCTGTGGATTAGCACTGAGACATCTTTCTCTGTAAAAACTGAAACAACCAAATCTAAACAACACAGAATGTTAACAAATCCACCACCACATTTCTTTGTAATTTGTTGTTTTTCTCAGAAGCCTCAGAACACTTATGAGTGATTACCTCATCCTACTGTTTCAGTCCGTAAATAATTTACTTGCCAATGAGCAAACAAGAATTCCCAATTGCTTATTGAAAGTTTTTCTCTCAAAGCTTAGAAAGAGATTGCAAATGGCATGAAAAATCAAAATATCTATTTTTTTTCTTTACACACTATAATGCATTTATATGTTGACAGCATGTATTAGCTTCTACAGTAGTATTATTCTTATCATTTTGCTAACCTCCCCTAACAACACTTCCCTAATGTGATTAGCAAGTCCTTTGTTGTTCGAGGTTTGAGATCTCTGGAGCTGTCTCTAAAATCAGTTCTATGTATAGTTCTATAAAGATAACTCTTAATACAAATCTGTAAATGAAGTCAGAGAGTATATGATGAAAGCATTTATTGAATACACTTTTCAAACTGAACTCATACTGCTTATATAATGTATTTGTACAAGTTTACTGCCTTTGTGTGATTGCACAACAAAATGAGACCACCAGAATATTGGCTTTGAGAACTACTCAAAAGTAATTTTCTTATAATGAAATATCAATGGTAGCAGAAGCACGCAATGAATGTCAGGAACGTCAGGCTTGTCAATATAAGAAACTCATAATTATATTTCCCATGTTTGTTACTTATGAACGGCTGGCCAAATTGCTGTGGTGCTTTTCTCAGTAATGTCCCAAACAGCGCAGATTTAGGAGAAGCAACTGAGGACTGCAGGACTGAGAACATGAAATTAAGTGGGGTTTTTTTGTTTTTTTTTTGATTTTGTTTGTTTTTTGTTTTGGTTTTTTGATAACACTAGTTTGCAACACAGCTGAAATCTAGGCAACCAAAGCTACCAGGTGATGCCTTGACACCATCGAAGTCAAGAGCCTACATTTTCTCATAAACAATAGCTTTGGACTACATTTTATCTTGTATTTGACCAACACGCGCAGAAAAAGCAAGAAATGATCAAGAAGACGAAATCAGCTTTTTGTGCTAGAGTGTGATATAAAATAAAATTCCAGCTATCTGTCATTTCTAAGGAACAAGGCATTCCCAATTTTAATTGACAGTTATGCTTTTGATGTAGACTTGCCTAAAAATCAAGGCCAAGTACACTTAAATGCTTGCTTACCAATGGCTGTAATAGAACATATTTTTATATATATATTTATGCATTATTTATATATCCTACGTATGTGTACATATAATGTACATATATATATTAATTCTGTCTTTATTCTACTGAGTTGGGTTAGCTACAGGACAGACCTTGGACAACATCCACAGGGTTGCAAATGGTGAGACTGCAGTTTGCAAGGACACATCCAAAGCTACAGTTCAAGTGGCCACTGCAGTTATACCAACAGCAGTTGCTGAGCTACCAACGAGAAAACTGTCTATACAGAAGTAGTCATACTTCAGCTTAGTTACAGCCCTAGAAAAGACATGCTAGTGATACTGTGAAAATGAATTTGATGTACTGACAGCCACTTCTATGTCTGGTGATGGTCATTCAACAGTAGATATCAATTGTTTAACTATAAGGTTTTATAATACAAAAAGGATTGGAGGGATTACTGAAATAATTTATACCAAGCATTCAGTGGACAATAACTAAAACATAAAGCTAACCTCACATATGAGGCACTTAAATATACAAAAAGAAATTTGGGTTGAGTTTCTAGTTTGGCTACCAATTTCCTTTGAGATCGGAGCAATGCTTTTAATCTACATGTTACAAGTTAACAGCACTTTACTTGACTCCGTCCCTTTCACTCTCCACAGATTTCTACTTCATCTTTTCAGAAAGTAAATATTCTGAAACACAGAACTGACAAGCATAAACATTAAACCAAGAGTTTTGATGGCTGTTGAAGGCTTTCTACATTCTTGAAAAAAAGAGAAACAAATAAACTCAACATTGCTAGAGGTAAACAAAAACTTGCTTCTTGCAGCATCCCTTTGCTGAATATTAGAGGGGTGGGGATGCAGGGCTAGGTAAACCTCAGTCCTACTGCCACTTTCCCAAATTGAAGCTCTGCATGTGATGCGCAAAGAGATGTGCAAAGAGAATCTTCTACAGTGACATGGAAAACAATATAGTCCAGGGAACCCACCTATTCATTTTTATTGCACTTTTTTGGTTTAAAAATAGGCTTTTAAACATAAAAGGTAGATAACATGTGATACTGTTTTAATCTTTCTGCCTTTATTTTGGCCCTCCTTTTCATGCTGAGTCAAAGCAAATATTATTTAGCTGGAATGCACATCTGTGTCAAATGCAACGTGTAGAACAAAGGTTAGGAAAAGAGAGAGATGCAAAAGACAGTTAAGTCCCTTACAGAAGTAACTTTCTACTTCTAATGATTAGTGAAATATTAGTAACACACTTGGGCAGTTGGTTACAAAGTTTATCTATCTAATTTAATATAGTCAGTGTCATAGGAAGCAAATAATGAAACAAAAATATTCAGTATGAAGTAGCTTTGCATTTGTAATGAGTTGCCAAAGAATGTCACATCCAGTGTTTAGTGCCAGGAGGTTTTCTATCAATGCCGTAGCTATTTCGTCTTTGGTTAACCTAAGGACCTTGCCATCACTGCCTTCTTACATTCTAGTTGTTGGCAGAAACTAAGAGTCAGAAGGTCTGACAGGTTAGAAAAGACACTGCCACCTCATATTCCTTATGTGTCAGTGTTTTTTCTGCAAAAATTCAGAATTCCTGTGGTTTACTTTTAAACTAGTCAATTCCTGAAGCTGACTATATAACAGAAAACAGGATGAAAATACAAATACTTGTGAAGTTACACTCACCAAATAAAAAGAATCTGTTGGAGTATATGGCATTATCTACATGCCAATGGAAGAAACATTTTATTAGCCAGTAAAACCTTTTATTAGTCAGTCATTAGTCTCACAACAAATGAAAGTTCACACAGAACAGTTAAATGCTTAAAAGGACATGCATCTGCTATTATTTAAGAACTTTGAGTCTTAATGTTTCAAATTTTAGAGTTTAGAGGTTTTTGTACAATTACATGTCTTAAAGTGACACGTGAATGGTTTGAAAACCATTCTCCCCAGAGTACATCTTCCAGTTGACAGGTATAACCTTTTCTCATTCAGCCTGAAGCAAGGAAGATGATAAGTGAGCTGGCAGCCCTCCACTTGCTGTTTTGTTTTTTTTTTTTAAGTATATGGGTGAAAGGAACCATGTAGGAGACAATGTAACTATCAATATTTCTGCTTCTTTTGACATTTACTGATCTTTCATCTATTTCAAATTACTCAAGCAGCTCAGCAGCATTGTAGGATTAGGCCTACTTCGCAAGCCAAAAGGATTTAAAAGACATCAGAAAATATCTCTAAATACTTTGGCGCAGCCTTCTGCAGGTTTACCTATTGAAGGATGAAATAATTTATGATTCTAGCTGACAACATGTTGTTTGTTAACAAATGCTTTACAGGATCTACTTTTTCCTTTATCATTTGGCGCAAGTATTTTGCCACATAAGAAAAAAAAAATATTTTCACTGCCAGCAGAGATATGGAGATTATTGAAACTACATTATCCTATTCTCCCTAACCATGCCAATCTGACTAAAAGCCCACAATGATTCATTACTATTCTGGCTAGTCAACATACTCAAATTCAAATTTTTTCTTTACAAAAGAAATGGGTTTTCTGCGGTGGTTCTGGACACTGGGAAGTAGCTAAGAATTTTTAGCTGCTAGAAGTTACTGAGTAGCTCTCAGCTGAATCTTGGGCAGAAGTCTGCAAGAAAGAGGTGCAAGAGAGGCCCTGAGGCCATGCATCAATGGAACAGTGTTTATTATAAGTCTCTGCACTTCAGCGGCCTACTGAATACCTCCTGACCACCAGCTGCAGACCTTTTCCATTACAAGGCACAGTAGGAAGGGTCATATCTACTGTTTGAGACTTCATACACTCTCAAATTAAAATATTGAAAGTTCTACACATTAGTTTAGCAAGACTTAACCAGCTATTTTCTTGAGCTCCACAGGAAATCGTGGTATCGGGAAGAAATTGAGTGGAAAGAACAAAATATGTTGTAAACATGTAACAGAATAAATTCTTAGACTGGAGGTGAAAAAAAACCCAAATAGCCATGGCTAACTGTAAACAAATTTCCTAGCATCTCCACATGCCTTAGACTTTCAGTAACAATATGCATGAAAGAGATCAACCTGACAAGACATTTACATTGAAGATGTACGAAAGAATCTCCTAATGGAAAGCACCGTGTATTTTCTGGGAATGTTCAAATACAATCAATGTAAACAGCTCTGATTAGTGAAGTGGTACATACTCGACTAGAAGGTACTTGGTTTCTAGATAATAAAAACAAACATACATGAAGCTAAAACTTCTGCAAATATACAGCAGTTCAAGTCAAACTTTCATTTTAAGTGATGCCAGCTTCTTTTTCAACAGCTTCTCCTAATACCTGTATATAAAATAAGAGATACCTCTGTGCATTCTCTCTTAAAACCTACTTAACAGCTGTCTTATTCCCACTTATCTACTACTCTGAATATAACAAACCATAGCCAACCGATATTTAAGAGACAGAAATATTGGTTTATCAGAAATATCAGTATTAGTCTTTTTCCTAGGCATTCAGAATGGTGGTTTTAATCTATTTTGAGTAAACCTAAAAATGAGCTTTCAGAATTCTGTTATTTTGGTGTGACTTAACACTATATTTGAAAAAAACACATAATTTGGTGGAATCTCTGGAAAAAAGCAAAGAAAACAGAGATAAGCATTTCAGCTTCTCATTTTGCAGATCTGCCAGGGGTCACTACTTCTGTAGCCTGTTTAGACATTTTAAGATGAATGCCCAGAAGTCTAGACTTGAATGAAGCAATATTTTTTGCAAATTTAGCAATCACTGTTTTTCTCCATCCAGCTCTAATGATGTATAATGTTACATTTGGTGGGCGTTTGGTGTGGTGTGGTTTTTTTTTTTTTGGTTGGTTTTTTTTTTTTATTATGGTTGGACTACATGATCTTAAAGGTCCCTTCCAACCTAGGCGATTCTATGATTCTGCGAAGTATTTAAATTTTGGATTTACAGCGAGTTACGGGATCAAATTAATTTGTTCGCTTCTGACGTGCTGGTTCCGCCTCCCGTCCCCCACCTCAGCGACCCCGCTGACATCACCGGAAATGCCGGGTGAGTGCCCCAGCCGCCGGCCCTTTAATTATTTCTTGTTCACTTCATTTCAGCTCTCCTGGGTATCCCCAAAGGCTGTATTTTTCTTTCTTTGAGGCAAATTTACACAATTGATGAAAGTTCTTGTAATAATCAAGTTTTATCAATAATCCCTTTTCTTCCTGGCTGTGTAAACTTGAATTGGCATTTCAGAGTAAACATCAAATAATTAAGATGTTATTAAATATTGATGATTTGAGGTTTTTTTTTTTTTTTTTTTTTTTTTTTTTTTTTTTTTTCTTTTTTTTTGTGGTTGGACTCGATGATCTCAGAGGTCCCTTCAAACCACTAAGATTCTGTGATTCTGTGATTAAACTGGATGGGACAATCAAAAACAAGCTCAGCAACAAATCTTACCTCCACGTAACCTTTGAGGAACTTAATTCCTCTCAATTATTAGCACAGACATCCCTATGAACATCCACATGTGAAAAATGTAGTAAAGAACTACTTCAAGTGCATAGCAGCATGTGGTGAGATACAGCAGGAAAAGGGGACAATTACACAGGCAATGATCTATCCCATTTTCAGATATATTTCCTTTTTATAGGAAAAATTCAAAGCCATAAAGCATCTCTGCTTAGACCTTTTGTAATGTCCATCAAATACGCTTAAAGGCATGGCTGACAATGAACATAAAATCCTTTTTTTTGTTGTTGTTGTTTGTTGGTTGGTGGGGTTTTTTAGTGTTTATTTATTTATTTATTTTTTATAGCAGCATTTGCAAACCACAAGACCTTTGCCACTTCAGCCCAGCTTGCTGACTGAAAATTGTTGGCCATCCCTGCTTCAACACAAGTATCCATGCTCATCTGGCTTTCGAGTGATTTGCTTAACAAAAGAAGATACTTGGACCAACAAAAGCAGCTCAGAATTAAAATACAGCCCATTAAACTCTCCTGCTAAAGCTATTCAGGAAAAGGTTGCTAGCAAAATGTGCAATCCAGTGTTTTGCACATTAAGCAGAGGCCTCAAATAACGGTGTTTTTCTGGCCAATAAAATACTATAAACTATTGGGCCAGCAATTCTGTGAGTTTTCACCAAAAAGGTTAGTCATTTTGATGGACTACCTTGAAGTAGTAGAATAAACAAGAATAAAGAATAAAACCTCTGCAGGTATTTATCTACACCGGTTAGTCAGATATATAAGAAAGCCTGCTACAAAACCCTGATTCCAGTCACAGCAGTTCTACATGCTCTGGGCTACGTGCACTGGAATTGTGTTTGAAGCGCTGAACCTACTGTGTGCATGCTGAGTTGGCTAAGGTCCTCTTCAATGTTGTTTCCCAGGCCACATTTCAAACTAAGAGAGTTTGCAGCTCTTTAGATAAGTCACAGATGGTCTCCTGTATATTTGAAACATCTCTTCAAGCATTTCCTCCTCTGCACAGGACAGAAGGCCAAAATCACTCTTAATTCGTTTTCCAGTAGGATGGATTTACTGTCATGATTCAGCAAAGACACTTGGCTTTGTTGTCTGTAATACATGCATCCAGAAATGGTCAGCTCTTGGTGAACTAGTCAAAATTATTAGAAGAAAGTATTTAATATCGAAGAAAGATTCAGATTCTTATAAAGTATAAGGTTACAGTTAGCTATATGCACACATTTCATTTTTTCTGAATTTACTCTATTTTGTACACCATTGCTCTTTAAATCCTACCCTATAGTCTCTTAACTTCCAGTTTCTGGTGTTTGAAACCAAGTAAATGCTCACCTAGACATAATCCCATTTGTCCTATGTTTGCTGCTGTGACTTTGCACGGGAAGGTTATCTCTTCTGTTGAAAGCCATGGGAAATCATCCCTGTTTTGATTCTTCTGCAGGTGCTCTGCGGGGTGTCTGTGCATCCCTAGTGAACTTCTCCAGTGCCTACCTTTCCTTTCCATGGAACAGAGAGTGTTAGAATGAGTAGCAATACAAGAAATAAAACTGAAAAACACATGGAAGAATCTGAAGGGCAATAAACTGCCACTCATCTACCAGAAAGATTAAAAATAATAATAATAATAATAAGTCCTGATAAGTCGAAAATCTTTGATTTATTATTATTATTATACTCTTTTTCTTTCCTCCTTCTTTCCTTTTAATACTAAAATGTCAAAAAAGAAGAACTAGTGTTAGTTTAGAGAGACAATAGTGCCTATCTAAGGCACTGACCATGTATCAGCAGTTCAGAAGACCAATTTACTTAAGATGGAGCAACTTTCTGGTAAAGGAGAATCACCCAACACATATGACATTGCTGTGTCAAATACGACAAATACAAGTAAATGTATTTGGCAAAATGCAGCAATTCAGTCACTACAATGTAACTAGATAAAGGAATTTACACAGCAGATTCTCAGTCATCCCTGTGGTGCAGTAAGCCCAATAGAAAAAAAATAATAATGCAATACCATAAAATATAAGTAAATTAAGACACCAAAACATAAATTCATTTTTTGATGAACTTTCTGGACATTTTTTTTAGTGAGCAGACATAATTTTAGACATCAGTGAGCAGAGCCTGGTAAAGTTAGCATGCACTCTGTGTTAAGGACTGTGCGAACAAGCAACACACCTGGAAGCAAAAGAAGAAGGAAAGTCTGCTGAATCCACAATTTGGATAATTCCCTTGCAAATAGCTGAAAATCAACTCTGCTTCAGTCGTAATGCATTTTGTTTTGGTGGGGTTTGGGTTTGTTGGTGTTTTTTGTGCAAAGAATTGTGTTTTGCACAAACAATGAAGAGATGAAGTACTTGCTGGCAATTCTTAGCCAATTAAAACTACAATGAAAAATAAAATGGCTTTGTATTTCCCTTGCAAACCCAAGCGGAGAAGCTGGAATTTTGCCCTAATCGAACTTTCTTCTAAAGTTAATATTGAAAAATGTATTAACCTTTAATATAACTTCTTTTTAAAGTTACCAAAAAGCTTTTTAACTCTTAATGCCTAAAATAGCCTTTAATCAAGAGCACTACAAAAACTTTTAAGTGAAGAAAACTGGAACAGCTTGCTTTTATTTCCAATGCTTATATTTCATAGCCACAAATGTGTCCTGGGACAATAAACTGGGTTAATAAACTGAATCATCCGTATCAATAATTAGAAGTACGTGCTTACAGCTTACAAAGAAATACTTCCAAAATATGTTCTCTATATAAAAAGAGGAATCAATGTGTAAGCACTGCTAAACGTAGAGATGCTAAATTTACCTTTGTAAACTGTTTTACCTATGTCATGGTGATTTTCCACTTACTAAAGAAGGAAACAACACTCAGGAGGAAATATAACAAGCTCTTAGTAAGTGGGTATATAAATCACAACTGTAAATCAGTGATCAGCTGAAAGCTCATTGCTGATGTAACAAAATCTTCATGTACCATGTCAAATCTGCAAAGTATATAATGGACAAATGACAAGCTGACAGCTGACTTCTGAGAAGCCTTTTTCCACAACATCAGCCTCCATTTTGAGTGAAGTCTTACCACTCCTCCCACCAACACAGAGTATGTGCTGAATGGTAAATTGCTAGCTGCATCCTCCTGCAATCTTCTATTAAAAGTCTCAGTATAACTGTGAGCTTAATTCTTCAAGAACCAAATTCTTGACTCTTTCAGGGAACCTCCCAACATATTCCTACAGAGAGCAGGTGAAAAGCCTTTGTTGCTGCAATGAGCACCAGGTAAGCAAGTCATCAAGAGAATGTGGATTTCCTTAAAGGGCTAGGAAGGTAAGAGAGGGCAAGTAAAGAGTCAGAAGACTTCACCCCTTCTTTGCGGCTTGGGAAAAGTCAGCTTCTGGCATGGGACCTGAGAAGGAAGGACAGCAGGTCAGAATTTGTTTTTGCCTGCTGTTTTTGGTATTTGTGGCTGTTGAGAAAGGAGGAAAGCTGGCACAAAGTGTGACCTGGCTGGCAGTCACACTTGCAGAAGCAGCAGCTCAGAGCCTGGAGGAGCCCTGATGGGGAACTGCAGGCAATGGGGAGGTTTTAGATGTGATGCCCTTAAACATGGAGTGCCTTGGTAGTTCATCCATAACTGTCAGATAAACTGAAGAGGGTATGTATTTGTGGGTTGCATAAAAGGAGTTTAATTCATCTCAGGCATAGAATATGGTGATTAAAATGGGATACTCTGTCCTCTCAGTGTGAGGCTTACTGCTTTACTGAAAACAACCACAATGTTAGCACTCACTCTCTCCTCTTGCAGCACCTTCTTCTAAAATCTCAGAGAAGCCAGAGGTGTAACCATGAGCAGCTGAAGCCATACTGCTCCGTACAGAAACACAGAGCATGCTTCGGACACAAGGGAAGCTGTGTGTTCAAAATGAGTAGGCAGAGGAAATAACTCAACTTTAGATCTCTCTTATCCAGCAAGAGGGCAAAAGAAAGGCAGTCTACAAACACCATCTTCTTCTCCAGCAATTTGTAAATCTAGCACATCTGTCCCATATTTTATTAATGAGTGAATGAAAAGCAATTGGACTTAGGTCAGCTAGAATATCTAAATGCTGAAAGGAATGACAGATTCCACTTTTTCATTTTGGCCATACAAATAGAGAGTCCGCATTTCAGCGTGAGTCAAAATACACTGGCTTTTCATCCAGACTTACAGTTAAACAGGGATGGATACACTTTCAATGGCTGAACACCTTGAAATGCCCTTGGGCTTTCATTGCTTGAAATAATGCAGCCTTAGTGGCCACCTCTCATGGTGACAATGGTGGAAAAGTAAAATTGCCACTTTCCTTTTCTTTTTGATGACTTAGGCTTTAAGACCAGTACTGTGTTAGCTATATTTCTCATGTTTCTAATGTTAATAGAACAGAGCAGTGGAGCTGCAGATAGCAAACAAAAAAGCGAATTATCGCGCCTTTAGGCTGAAGTCAAACTATACGCTAGTTAAAAAAGGGAATTATCTTGTATGCAAGGATTTTCTACAGTAGAGATTAGAGGTGAATAATTCTTTCTATGTATCATCCTCCCTCCTTTACCCCATGAATAGCTCCCATAAATAGGAAAGTTCAAAAAATGTGAACTGATTAAGAGTTGGCTGAATGCTCTAGTAACTGATAAGAATGCATTGGCAGTAACGAAAATGTGGTTTCTGCTTTGGAGGTTTTAATTGAAATACAAGTCTTCTGCTATTCAGATAGTAATTCTTCAATAAATCTATGTGTAGAAGCAATTAGTAATAATTTAATTTTATTGTAGCTGTCAAATAGTAGCAGTACAGAAACTAAGTGGGCTGATGGTGTCTCAGATTTATTTTTTTTTACTTTTAAAAATATGCAATCAGAAAAAAAGTAACATACTAGCTTTTGGAAAAGGATCAATATGCTCTTGATCAAGACAATAGCACTCAGTTGTCCCTCAGAAAATTACAAGATTAAACAGATAAAACCCCTTTGTTTACTAGGATTTTGAAATAATTCCTAAAATGGAAGTAGAAGGAAAATCCCAGGAGGTTATTTCTATTATTTGTATTAAGTAAAATTTAATTCCTTATGTTGGATCCTGTAAGAAATAGGCAGTACACTAATCATTATTAATAATATTTAAATTTCTCATTTAGTTTTTCAGCAATTAAGAAAACTATGTTAAAAGTCCCCTAAGGTGACAAATTTTTAGTAAACTTAAAATCTATATTTTAGTCAGAAACCACACTTATTCATACAAATCCTTGCTACCTTTCAGTACTTACAAAAATTATTTCCAGACAAAAATCAAAAATCAGCTGAAACAATAACCACATGATTTTATGCTCTAACAATAGACTTACCATATACTTTCTTCTGTGATACCTTACTAGTACTAAACTGGTGGGTCTTGATGGAAGATACAGAAGTAAAGTATGTCTTAATCATATAATTTAATCTTTCTTACTGCTGAATCAGTCATGCTCCATGTGGTGTATTTCAGGTTCATTTGCACCTTTCAAATGAGACTGTAATACAGCAACTACATGTAAGGCCACTGCACCCGATTTTTTTTTTTCCACTCTGTAACTTACAGTGATGTCTCACACCAGGTGGACAACTACACACCTACATAAGCCCTGCAACTAGGCTGGCAGAATAGCCTAGACCACAAATGGGATATCAATATCAGCAAGAAACCAAACTACATGTAAGTTATGGACATAATCCCATGGTAGAGACAGCGGTGGCTTGTGGGGTCTATCTATTAGTTGACACCCAAGGGTGTGTCTACGCACCATCTCTGGGTAAAAACACAACAGCTGGTTGGGGTGCGATGTTCCCGCCCCAACAGTATCCTATATCCCACTTGCCTGGTGAGCTTCAGCTCCTTTGAGGGCAGGCAGACACACAGCCAGAGTGGAGCATTTTAACTACATTACGTGATTTTACTTGCAAAAATTATCATCTGAAAAATCCCCAGCAGGTGACAATGAGTGGTGCTTTGTCGTTTTATTTCTTATGGTATTTACTGAAACATTTCTATCAAGGCCTTGTTTAACAGAGGCGAAATATATTGTTGCCACATAATGCTTCCTATTTTGCTTTGTGAAAAATGGAACTTTTCTCTCCATGGAAATGTACATCGATACTCTTAAAGCCCTGCCAACCTACTAATCTTTTCTGCTGTTGTTCCATAACTACTTTGGGTGACCCAGGAGGGACTCCAATATTTCCCACCTTTTCCTAAATATTGACTGAGACGCAGTTGAAAAACATTAATGTATAGATGAGCCTCTAAGGTTTTTTCCACCTCTGTTTTTTTCATCTCTCTGGACTTTAATACTTCCATAGGCATTTATGAACCTAAGATTAGAATGACTTACTCTAAACCTAGGTATTTATGCCTTTGTCACACATTTGGAAGGTGATAACCTCAGAACATACTGTTCCAGTTAGACAAAACCTTAAATTTAGGTAAAGATAAAAATATACTAAATTTCTTTCAACAAATGGAATTTTTCCCTTTTATTTTGCTACTTATCCAGGTTCCTAGCACTCAGAATAATCAATTAACTGTCTTCTCTTCAATTTCTTAACCATAATAATTGTGTTTTCCACATACCTGCTCAGTCCTCAGCTTTTATGCTGTCCAATGCCCACTGACTCTTCCAATGAAACTTCAGAGATAAGAGCATGCTCCGTACCTATTACATCCACATGCCGTCCTACAGTTCTATTCACTAATGACTTAAAAAATTAAAATGTACACCAGTCACACAGCAAATAATTAATCTTCTATATTTTTATCATATTGATCCTCCTGCTGATGGAATCTCCAGGATCTCTAGAAATGAAATTTAGACTATCCTGCAGCTTCCTGCCACAGCTCCTGAAGAATTTTGCAGTCAGTGCTGACACTGTGTGGGGTCAGCAGCTGACCTGCATTCAGAAACTTGTTTTATTTAAGCTTGAAATATCTATTACAGCTGAAAACACTACATTTTATATAGCACAATCATTAGAATATAAAGAACTTACAGTTTTTCTCATGGTTCAGTTTTATCTCAAAGCAATAATAGATTTGTGGAAGAAAATTAGTGGCATATTCTGTTTTCTTCTTTTATAAAATACATGTCCTGCTGCAATTTAAATAATGAAAAGAAAAAGAGATAATGTTTTCTCCAAGTAATATTTCTGTAGATTATGGAATTCATATATATATTATACTTCTAATAATATTTGAAGATATAATTTCCAAGTTTAGGTTTTTTTTTCTTTTTTTTTTTTAAAAAGAGTTCTAGGACATGCACAGAAATCTACTTCTTTTCTAAAGTGTAAAGTTCATTAGCTGTAACAACACAGTTCTGCCTTGGTGTCAGATGGCACAGCATTAATTATTACAGAAAATACATAGAACAGTGATACTCAAATCCTAATGCACAGGAGAGTTATCCATTAATTTTAAGAAGGTCATAGCAAGGAATCCTACGTTAAACATAGAAAACAAAATGAGATTTTAATGACTATACATCATTAACTACTTTAAGGTGTATTTAAAGCCATCACATTTTGTACCTGCTGCACAAATCAAACAGAGGGCCAGAACTTACTAAATAATGTATTTAATAATTTATTTATAGAATATCTAAATGCAAATAACTGCAAAGAATTAAAATAGATGCTCTGATATTTAACCCAGGGCTTAATTACGAAATGCTCATGTTACTTAAAATTTCAGTGTTTAAACTTACTTTCTATAGCTTCAATGAACCTACTGAGATTAATTAGAACAACTTTCACAGTACTTTCTTACTTAGGGCTTAAGCCCTCTACTTCAAGGCTTAAGCCCTCTACCTGGATTAAGTACCAAAAAGAGCCACTAATCATCTTGAAACTTTCCAGTAATTGTATTTTTGTTTAGACACTATGCTCTTTATTGCTGAGATTTCTGTAAAAGATAAATGTCAACTAGTTGAAGTGCCAGCAACATGTCTGAAGATAAGAATATGAAGATCATACAAGATTTGTACTATCAGAAAGAATACTAACATGCCTGTAGTACTCTGTAAATGTTATCATTTGTGACCATCAGTATAGCAACAGAATAAATTATGTTTTCTTATATTTGACCTACAATCATTCACATTGTCATAATAGGCATTTTCTTAACAGATAATTTTATTATTTGTCTTTTAATTATAGAATTCTGACCATGACCACTGGGATGAAATTATCCCAATGGCTACATTTTATACAGCTGGTGTCACATTACACATTACACCATGCTTTTGTTATAAAGATGTTCTGGACTACGAGCCACACGTTTCTCTGTCTGCATTAGAGACACGTGGAGGACAGGTAATGTGTCACATGTAACTAGTTCTCAGCTGAAAAAAAAAACTTCTTAAAAGAACTATTTTCTTAGGAATTAAAATTCTGGAAGTTTCTTCTCTCAGAAGCCTTACCTACAATAACTTAGCAAAACGGACTACCTGAAGTTCATCTTTGTTATAGAATTAATTCATTTCTGTGACCAGACTTGCCCTTAAAATTACCCTCATCATTAACACCCCAAACCACTACTTGTACAGCTTTCCACCTGACCTGGCTTGTTCTCAAGGGAAGGAGAAAGCCTATCTGCTATTCCCATCCCTAGTGGTGATCCTGCAATGAGAAAACCACTGAACCATTTGCGTAATAACAGTTTTCTGCTGTTTTTCCACCAATCCCCACAATATCAGAAAGGCAAAAAAGTCGTCCTATAACTTAATCTGAAGGGCAGTGCAAGATCAGCTTCTTGTTCAGGATCTCAGTGTACAGCTTGAGAGGTTACTGGGCCCCACAGAGACACCGTTGCTGAAGGACCTTCTGGGACCACAATGGATTTGTGAAGTGAATGAAGCCACCATTTGGCTATCACATCAATTGAAGATAATGATGCCCATCTGAGCACAGTCTTCCCCAAAACATAGCCTTCAGTTCCAGTGAGCCAGGACAAGAAAGAGACACAATGAGGTGACCAGAATAGAGCTATTATCATTAAATCATACACACGATATCATAATTGTATGTGATACTTGTACCAAGGTACAAAGAAAGAAAGCTGTCCATAGCAAAGTGAAGTCTTTGTACATCCAAAAGCATACCGCAAAGCTGCATTATGCTGAAGTGGGGGAATTTGTAACTGTTGGGAAACATGTATCAGAAGACAGAGGAGAAAAAGTCTGATTTTACTGATTGTACATATAAAAATACAAGTGTAAGCCAATAAAAACAGTCTTCAGGGAATCTGAAGTTAATATCCAGAATAAGAATTCTTATTGCTAAATACTTCTAAAGAAAGCAAATTGTGTATACATTCTCAACTAAAATTCCCAAGACAAAGATAGGATATGAAAATAAAATGTCACATCATGATTTCAGTTTTGCTTTTATAGGCAGGTATAAGGCATCAGCCAACTACAAATATAAACTCTGCAACATATGTTCCTTGCAAAGTAATTTCAACTAAACTATGCCAAATATTCAAGAAAAAGCAATTACTTCCAGTAAAACTGAGGACCGAGGAACATTTCTCTACCAAAGTGAAGAATGGCAAAAAGAATAAGGAAATAATTAATTTCAGTTTTGTCCCTAGACTTACCTGAAATCTTCCAAAGATTACTAGGATTTCAGGTAGCTTATCTTAAAAGGATCATTTGAAGTTCATCTAGTCCTATTTAACATGCCACAAGTTAAACCCCACAGCACAGGTGCTCAGAAAAAAATACAGGTACAAAATTCAAAATTATTATCCTGACATGCCTGTGTTTAGAGATTACTGAATCCTGGAGAAGCCTTTATTTAATAAAAGCTGCACCTTGCAACCCTACATATTTGGGGTTTTGTAGATACACAAAAGAGCTTTGCAGGGCTGAGCCCCTTTGCCCAGCTGACTTCTTGTATCCAATTTCATTCTTGTACCCAATTTCCCCGTGAATATAGATTTTCCTCATAAAAACTGACCAGATCAGATCTGCTCAAAATGAAGTGATAGACATTTTTTTATCCTTTTGAAATACATCCAGAGAACACACACAGAAGAGAGAAGGAACGGAGAAAAGAGAGGAAGAGATGGAACCAGATTTTAAATATCAAAATATCCTTCTAGCAGTGAGAGAAGTAATGTTCATTTCCCTCATGTGACTGGATTTTAACCCCAGTCTTCTATTTAGAAGACAACCATGATTCCTAATTACAAATTCCTCGGAGTATGGGATTTCCCCCCATTGCTTTTAGTGAAACTTCAACTTATGCAGAAAATAATGCATGAGTCATTGAGCAAGAGGGAGCATGACTGCAGTTAATGACTCATTACAGGTGATGGCAGGATTCTGATGAAAGAGGATTATAAACAAACAAACACATTTTACACTAAAACCAGACTTGCTCTCTCCTTATTTTTATCCAAACACAGTGTTACCCAAAAGGATTTTGACAGCTACCCTAGGGCACTAAGCAGTGAAATTATAAGCAAAAATGCTCTGCCAGGATTTGAAATAGGACAGAATTTCCAGGTGGATCTACCAGCATCTTCCTTAAACTGAATACGCTTCAAAAACCAAAAGGTGTTTCAATTTTTAATGTTAGGTTTCAGTAGGGCTCTTGGAATAAGGTAACACTTGGAAAAGGCAATTCAGATCTGTTGTGCGAGACTGGATCAAAATGAAAATACTTTTGGACAAATCTCCCCTTGGCCAAGATGTCCCTCCAGGCTTGTTCTACATTCAGCATTTTTGATGGGTTTTCTGCAAGTCAATGATCTTCAAAAATTACTTTTTTGTTTTTATAAATGTGCCAGTGCACCAGTGCTAAGTGTTCTCTGCCCGATCCAAAATTTCCATCCCAGATGCCCAAGTTTGCTTTTCTCCCAGGAGGCACAGTCTACCCTCATTACCTGTTGTACCTGCAGTACTTATACAATGCCCAAAAACTAAAACAAAAAAAAGGACAGACAGAACAGTTATACCAGCTGTTACACAGACACATAAGATGTCCTAACACAGTCACTGCAATTTACCCCATGAAACTAAACAGGATAAAAAGAAACATCTCATTAAGGACTTAAGCCCATACTGTTGCCTCCACATTTTGATTTTTTATTGATTGCTTCAACTGGTAATTTCTTCAGCATTTCCAAAACACAAGGAAGATTAGCATTTCATGTAAAGTCCCGACTTTTTGGTATATTGCAATATAAGATAGCAAGTCATATTTCCCAGTTAAATATTCTCCCAGGATCTACTGACCACTAATAAACAACAAGCTAGCTACACAGCTAAATAGATAGCTAGGTAGACAGATAAAAGAAATATACTCATATAGATAAGACCAATGGAAAATGACAGATAATATTTGACTTAGGTGTTTCTCTGGATAACTTTTCCAGGCAACTGAACCCCTGAAAAAAGATTCTAGATTAGGGAAGCAATGAGAAACTAGGTTTCACGTCAATCAAGTTCCACACTAAGAGACTTGGGAAGCAATCCAGTGCTGAGATTTCACATAATTTCTATCTATTTGTGTTCATCTGTATGTGTAAAGAGCCTGAGATGCTGTCTATAGTCATTTAATTGCCACAATTCACAACCTTTCATCTAGCCTGAACATTTTATCAGCTGGCTTTAGGATTATCTTATGCACTTGTGATTTTGTCTCTCTGCAAGGCAAATGAGAGTGCAAAGTAAATGAATACTTTAATGAAAAATTATCCTACAAGATCTGCTGTTACTTCAGAAATTACAATAATTTTGACACCTAAAAAGAACACACTTCAACACTGGGTTGCTTTAGTGCCTGTGATACTCGGGACAACAATGCCTGCCAGTGCTACTGGAATGCGGTGGTAATATTTGCAAAGTAATTCTAAGTGTCCGACACTTTTGAAAAATGCTGAAGTGCTATTGAAACAAATGGACTCAGAAGCGACTAACTGAAATGCAACTTTATGTGTTCCACAACATAGGCAGAAGTAAAGCTGGTTGCATTTTTGGGGGGTTTGTGGTTTTTTTTAACAAACACATGATATTTTGCTCAAACCTTGTATAGTGACATGAAAAAAATTACACTTCATCCAACTTTCATTAGTTAATTCAAACCAGAAATGTTTCTTATAGGCAAAAAATACCTCAGGAAAAAAAAAGCATCTTTATTTGACTAAGTTACTTCCTACGTAGTACCCATCTCTCAAAAACCACATCCAGTCACTAATGTGGCTCACTACTAAACTAATCCAGTGGGCCAGAGTATCTGTAGACAGTACACTGACAATACCAATGAATACTGGAATGACAGAAGGCATGTTAATATGCTTCTGTGTTAAGAATGGAAAGAAAAGCATGATTATGCTCAAAGACATTGTTATGTGATAACTCCAGGAAACAAGTGAATGTTAAATTATAAAACTGCTGCTAGTGTCATCAACTAAAACATACAAATTCTGATGATTATACTCTCTGCTCCAACTATAAACAACTGTGACATATGGTACAAATGATACAGCAAGACTGTGTTTTCATTTCAATTCACAAAGCAACAAAACTAAGAATGTATGTGTTAGAGGGAAGACTGAAATTGACTGTGGAAAGCATTCAGTGAACAGCCTGAAGGGACAGACTCCAATACTTGGAGCAGATATCCTTAGAGCAGGAAAACAAATGGTGCTAAACATGACTTCAGATAATACTCACTGTTAATACAGAAAGACTAAAGCACAGTCTGCAAATTTATGAGGGAAATTCAGTCTCACTGAAACATGCACTTCATCTTCTTGCCACTTTTCAGCTAATTCAAGAAAATTAAGACCAAACCATCCAGAACCACTGCATACATGACAGAATTCTAATACAGCTTTCTCCAGATTGCTAAATCTGAAATAGCCCATGGCATACACATGCATCAGTACCTACATCTCATGGTTCATTAATTTCTGAGCAAAACCAGGCTTAATACCTGGTTTAGAAAAATATATATTAACAATCTCAAACATTTCACAATTAAACTGGGCATTGTTATTAGTATCTGTCCACTAGTGAAACTATTGGATAGGCAGCAAATTTCTAAGCCAGTTTCTTCTGATCGTTTCAGTTACCTCCAATCAGCTTGTTGAGATAACAAAATCTGAGAAAAACTGAAGCTAGAAGGAATAGGTGGATTCCAATCCAAAGCAGAGCAGACTTTGGTTAGAACAGGTTGTTCTGGGTCTTGTCCCAAAGAAACTGGGATGTTTCCAGAGACGAATACAACACAGCACTCTAAGCATCTGCTTCTAGTACTTACCTGCTCTCCGCATAAGAGCATATTCATAACTTTTGCTTTCTGATGCTTGAACACATAGCTGTTCAAGATTCTCAAATTCTGGAAGTGTTCAAGGAGAGGCTGGATGGGGCTTTGAGCAACCTGGTACAGTGGGAAGTGTCCCTGCCCATGGCACTGACATTGGAACTAGGTGATCTTTAAGGTCCTTTCCAACCCAAACCATTCTATAATTCCATGATATTTAGATATCATTAAGTCAGTACTTAGAAAACAGCAAGAAAAGGAATCAGATACTAAGACTTTGAATGCCCACTGTCTTCTGAAAAGGGATTTTGAACATAGCATGATGAGGATTCCATATTTAATGTTTCTTCAAAGGTCTCTACAGTACACATGCCTACAGTCAAACAGTCAAGAGTTTCTCTATATGCTGTTTTCTTATAAAAATACTATTTTAGAGTAACATGATTTCAGCATTTCAGCTTTTGAAGGATATGCAATAAGTGGAAGCCTTTTCAGAACTGACTATCACTGTTATTCATAATAGAATGCTTAATTTATTGCTATGCTAAAAGCTCTTATGACATGCTCATTTTTTTTTACTCTTTAAAAAAATCCACTCTTCTACTCTTCAAAAAAAATTATCTATCATAGTAAGTATCCTGCCTATTTGGTTCCTTCACTGTTTATGCTAAAAGGTTTGTATGACTCTTGATTGAACTTACACTGTACCTGCAAGGACACATGGCTGAAAGAGACAAAATTTTAGCTTTCCTTTTAATCATGCCTATTTTCCACTCACCCTCCATGGTTTCTCCAACCACAATTTACTATGTTATTTTGCTCTTCCTTCCCCTTTACTTAAAATTTCTCCTTCTTCAGATTATGAATGTGAACATAATTTGGATTGGGCATGGGGCAAGGGGGAAAGCTCGAGCAAAAGTAATCTTTTCAAGCATAAAGATCTACCATGGTACAAATATGCTTCCTCTACAATATTACTTTCCAGCAAATTAAATCTTTTTTTTTTCAGTAGAAACACAGATCTCTGTGGAATTCACATGACAACACAAGAAGAAAAATTGTTAATAGCAACTTTCCTTTGGAAAGGTTAGTAAATTATAAAGAGAAAAATACAATAACTCTGCCAAATACCAAATTATTTCTGGGTCTTTTAAAACAGGTTTTGGCACAGAATGGATTTTAGGTACTGTAGCAAGTCCAAGTTCAAACTTTGCAAAACCAAGCTATCAAGTGGAATTACATTCCTGAAATATATACAGTTTTGTAATTGCCAATATACCTTTCTTTTTTCCTATGTGCATTTGTAAACAGATAGAATTCTGAGTATAGACACTTCAGTATATTTTCTATATATTTTCTAAAAGATGTCTGCATCCCTGAAATTTTTCAGAAGATATAGGAATTTAATCTACAAATTGAAAATATCTAAGAAATATCTACCAGTCTGCATTACAAAGCAATATACAACTATATAGTATCTCCTTTACTGTTTCTTTTTATATGGTATGTAAATATAATACACACACCCCAAACCCATTCCCAGTAAAATATAAAGAGAAACTATCAATATGAAGACTAAAGCCCACAGATGGAAGTGAATCGTTTCTATGGAAAATAGTCCAAGCCTTGATAATAAACAAATCTGCATGAGGTTTAGATCAGCAATACACTGCTTACAATCCTGAAGAGCTACATATCCAACAAAAATCAGTATGGTCCAGAACAATGTATGTGAATCACCGTAAATCTACTTCGGAAAAAAGAGCATTTTGATAAAGTATTATAATAAAGTTTACTAAAAATGTCTTAATCTTTCTAGCTGGTGTGGAACAGATATTATGTCTTATTCAAGTATTGTTTGCATTAATCTTGGAAATTTCAGGAGCGTAAATCAATCCACTTGAATAGCACATGTCTGTGTGTACTCACACCTGGAAAGTGTGATTTAATCCTGGAGAAGAATCTCTTACAGACTTGCCAGAACATACTCTTGTCAGGAAAGAGCAGCAGGGCACCTAATGCAGTTGCTGTCAGAGGCCAGATCCTAGGAGAAACTCTCTTCAACTTCCGAATGACTCTGCGGTGCAATAAAAATGTGCAGCACCTTTCTATGATTCTACAAGATACTTGCAAACTTCCAGGTTTCAAATTTAGGAACATATCATGTTGCAGTCTTGAAGAGTTTTCTTTAAATGAAAAGCTCATTTACTCTGAAAGCGGTGTTTAAGAAGTCTTTTTGTTTAAACAGACAACACAGTCAAAATTTTATTACACAGATTTCAAACATGTCTCAGATATTTTTAAATACGTGTCATTTGCATGTAACCAGTTTCAATAAATGCTTCATTTACTACACAAATAATTTAAAATCTTACCACCCCATTCCTCAACTACACAATTTGGCCCCCTTTTCCTAATTATTACATAAGCTGTTCCACAGAGCCTGTAACTTGAATGCCTCCATTTCCAAAAGATAATTGAATATAATAAGAGTTCTTAAAAAGCAATGTTTTTAAAACTGTGCACAGAGCTAAGACATCTGTCACAAAGATGTGACATGTAAAGTCATGATGTAAATTTTATTTACGTTCTTCTGTGAATTAACTTTTATAAAGATACTAATATTTTGATTTTTTTAAAGAAGCAGCTCTTCTAATTTTTGTGAGCATACACCTAACGAATGTAATTCACCTTCACCTTAACACTAGAAATGTAATTTTGCATTATTTTGCCCTACTGAATGTGAATTTTTGCTTAATAGCAGCATTTCAAATTGGATTAACTGTTCCTACCCAGAGATGGCAGAGGAAAGAGTTTTATGTTAAGCCTTTAAAATTTCGTTTAAAATTTCAGAAAAAGCAAGGATAAAAAAATATTTAAAAGCAATGTCCTTTCATACTACTCAGGTGAACAACTGATAGGAGGTGCCTGAACTTGAGGAAAATTGTAGTAACTGATCTTCAAGAGCTCAGAGATTTCCCCACTGTATTTCAACACAGTTAAGGGACAACTGTGGGAAAGTTGAGTACAGGTCTCATGGTTTTAATGGAATAAAATCACTATCTGTATAAATGGTTATGCTTGCACCAGTGAAATTTGCCTGCTTCCGCCAGTGCTGAATTTGGCTACAGGTTTATAATCAAAACATCTTTAGCTACAGCCATGAAGTATTTAACATATGTTTTTAACATATATTTTGCAACAGGTCGAAACTTACTGCAGATGCTACAGTGGAAAGGATTTTCACAATGACAGTCAGTCATTAACCTCTCTGTTCAAAGTGCAGTGCGTGATTAAAAAATAGCACGGCCCAATAATCTGTGGCTTTAAACCTTGAGCAACACTTACAGCATAGCAGAGTGAATATAAAATATTATTCTGGCACAGACTAGACGTGGATTTGAAGTTGCAATTATTATAAAATTAAATTATATTTTTAGTATGATTCATGGAGGCTCAATTGCAATTCCACTTTGTTGGACACTTAACTGAAGCATGCAGTATTTTGGAAAAAATACATGGAACTATGGATTCATTTATCAGCCTCTAGCCTGGCCCACTACTTTTGCATATTGGTCCATAATAATTTCCAGCAAAAAAGCTAAAAACGAAACAAACATCTCCTCTCCAATCAATTACATTAAAAACAACAACAACAAAACCTCAAAACCCTAAAAAAAAAAATAATAATATTATCTTTGTAATATTTTCAACTGTTTTATAATTAGGTTTCAGCTACATTTAAAATATAGAATCTGTCACTCTCCATGAGTATTTGCACTTTGCTACCATACATTCATTGTACAAAAGTAAATTAACGCTTCATAGTCCTTTCTTTCAAGAGGTAATTTTAGGGAAAACTAATACAGCAATGAACGGTACCCCAGGAATAAATTTCCATTTAAAAAGTTAATCTTTCAGGGAAACCAGAACGATATTTTTATTATCTTTGAACCCAACAATGTTAAAGGAGGTGGCTCTGATGAATTTTTGATCAATGATGAAGGAAATTTGATACATCCAGTCAAAATATACCATAAAGAATGTAATGTAGAAAGTGTTCCTGATTTTTAAAAGTCCTGATTTAAAAAATAAAATAAATGGCTATAAATTTTTAAACCATTAAAGCATAAAGGGATGTAATAGCAACTGAAAATGACTATTCGACATCTTCAGGGCCTTCAGAAGTTTCATAGGTGACGAGGACCAGGTGAGGACCACCTCCCCAGGGTGAGTGGGACTGGTTTTCTTCAGTATCAAAGACAGGATAGCAAGTTGGGAAGTGACATAGTTGAAGCACACACTGAACATCTGGCATTTTTGGCTTTATTTCCTCTGAAAGTGCAAAAAGCAGCAGGGTTTTACTGCCAGCATATTCATAGCTTTGAAAGATTCAAACAGTACGTGCTATTTCACTGATCGTTGTCAGTTGTGCTATTTTAATCATGAAAATGCAATTTTCCTTGTCTAATAAAGAGCAGAAATCTCAGTTTAGGCAAATTACATTTTTGGTTATCTGGTATGTGGTTTACTGCTCAGATCAGTCCTGGAAGAAGCTTGCAAATGGTGTGAGCTAAGCAGTAGCTAAGCAGGCAAGCAACTCCTACTGAGTTCATAGAATGTTCTCCTACTACCAAAGAGTTATTGGAAGTACCATGGAATTGTTCAACTTACTAGTGGTTTGTGCTCCTAACATATACACAGATCAATCTGTTACTATGTATGAACCTCAGAATCCATATGATACTTTTATATAACTGGTCATTGCCATGTAAAGGATCCTTGAATGCTGAAGTTTCTGTCCCTACAGAAAATAACCAACATTCTTGTTAGTGCTTACCTTTTTACTAGATTATTACAACTTGGCTTAAATGGGAAAACATTTGAATACAATAAACATTGTTTTAAGTCTAGTCAGAAAAATTATCTAGGAAAAAGCATTTCACACATTCTTACCATAGGCACATAGCATCAAATACATATGAAAGTCTTAGTCCCATTTTGGACAATCTGGGTCATCTTGAAATAGTGATGATTTAACCAAAACAGCCCAAAATTGAACTGTAGAGAGCGAAGCCATTAAGAAAACCAAACAAGCAAACCAAAACAGACAAGAAGGAGAATTTCGATTGGGTGACCAGTAGCTGGTGATTTGTGTTTGGTGACAAATAATCAAGAGCTATTGGCAACAACAGCATTTGTTCTCCCTACAGAAAGGAAGAAGTTGCTAGAAATGAAGGAATATCATGATTACAAAAGGTATACCTTATATGAAGGCTAGTATGAAGGAAAGCACTCCAACCAATGTGAAAAAGAGGAATAACTAGACAAACAGGTCCCTATATCTTACTATCAGCCCCTCAGAATGCTATTTCAACTGATACCAAGGTTATTTATGTCTCCTTTGATGAAAGACATCCGGCTTTTGTATATATAAAATATGTGTCTTCCTTAGCACATCCATCTGTAAAATACATATATTTGGTTATGCAAAAGGCATGTTCTACTGCTTAGGAAAGTATAGATGTGGCAATAGTGGGGTTTAGCCTACTATAAATACATAAAAGAGGTAGACTTAGACAAGATATAAGGAAGAATTTTTTTACGATGAGGGTGGTGAAACACTAACAGGTTGCCCAGAGAGGTGGCAGATGTGCCACCTCTGGAAACACTCAAGGTCAGGTTGGACGGGGCTCTGATAAACCTGACCTAGTTAAAGATGTGCCTGCTCATTGCAGGAGGGTTGGACTAGATGATCTGTGATGGTCTCTTCCAACCCAAACTATTCTGTGACTCTAGAATTTCACTAATACTCAAAGCAAGATCTTAAGAGAAAGAATGAAATGGGTTTCAATATTGCCAATTTACATCTCAGGGGGGCAGTGAATAAAAAGAACTGTTAGGGACATCAGACTTCACCTAGAAAGATCTTTTTTGTCTGAAGCAGCTACTAATAGATGTCAATCTCTTTCTTCCCCTCTGTGTCTCTCTCTCTTCCCCTCTTCTTGTCCCCTTGTGTTTTTCATCAACTGCTTTGCCCAGTAGCTACTTCATAAATGCATGATTCTAAAAATTCTTTCTGACATCTGTATCCAATTCATCTTTTTTCATGCCCTTTTCAAGCTCCCTATCCTATCATCAGTACAGTGGGCCCAGATCACCCCTGATGTAACTAATCTAGCCACTGGCTCTATGGATGGTTTTGGTCTTGTCTGTTCAGAGGGTTAATTTGTGCCTAAGCTATTTAAAATGACATTTCAATGTAATTCCCTCTTAACTGTCATGTTCTATAAGATGCATCTGTACTTCCCCTATACTTTCCGTTTACTCCCAGGACTATCTCTACAGCTTTTATAAAATGTTACCTACTTCATGCTGCACTTCTTTTATTTGAAATCCCAGCAATGCTCTAAGGTTTCCTGTGGTTATATTAGTCAGAAAAGTTCAAAAGAGAAACTTCCTGTTCTGCCACAAGGATTTCCAGGCATTATATGAATAAAAAAAAAACCAACAAAAACCAACAAACCACCAATGTAGCAAATGGATGATGATGTGGAACTAAACCAAATGCTCCCTGTGCACTCCTTACACGTTCAGCAGAAAAACAAAAAATGTAAATACTTTGTCATCTCACACCATGTGGCCTTCGGTGAAAAAAAAATACAGAGAAGCCACTTAGACATTATCCATAAAACTAATCTAAGCTGGAATGTCAAACCACAGTGATGCAGAATATTTTCTAGGTGGGCTTGCTATTCTTGCATCCTTCTTTCACCCTTTCTTCACCCCTACTTCACCCTTTCTTTGCCTCTTAATCTTGCTTACAGATCCTCTCCAAAGCTCTTCCCTTTTCTCCCCAGCAACACCATGGCATGACAATGGTCACTTGGGCAGCATAATGTCTATTTCTTCCAACCTGTTTCTGAGCTGTAAATTAAGGTTTGGACCTTTAGAGGGGGGGACTAGGGGACAACTTCCTGTTGTTCTGTGCAGGACTTGTTGCAATCAGGAGCCCATCAAGAAATGTAACCCTCAGCAAGGCCCCAAGTCGAGGCGATTGATGCATAATAACCTTTGACAGGTATTAAAGAGACTCACAACCATCCAGTAAAGTGTTACGTCTTAGTAAGGGCAAGAAATAACAGCATAAGCTTGCAGTTATTTGCTATGACACTTATGTACAGATAAGCACACACAGAAATGCCTATAAATGTTTTTAAATTTTTCATGTTTGAAACAGTAACAAGCTCTTCCATTCAAGTTGAAGCTTTGGCTTTTATAAATAAATTATTAAAGCAGCATTCTAAAATGATGTGCTAGTAAAGAAGTCTCATATTTTGAAACTTGACCAAAGAGACAATTTTTCCTAGTTTTTCTAATATTTTGCTAGCTACATTTAAATATTTGCAAGTATATAAACACAGGCATGCCATAATAGCTGGGGGAGAGAAAGCACATTTAAAATTTCAACAGTGTGCCAAAATACTTGCTACTGTACATGTTGAAAGAGCTTTTAATGTAAAATGAATGTGGCACCTGTACTGTTTTGACTGCCAAAAAACTCTCTGACAGTAAGCAAAAATGATGAAAAGTGAGTAGGCAAAAAGTCCTATTTTTTGATAACTCAAGTCACTTTAAGCTCTTGGGTTCAGAAAGGCATGAATAAATAATGACAAATGACCAAAAAGTTCTCCAAAGAAAAGATGCCAAACAAACTTTTCACTGTTGTACATCACATGAAACAGATGGTAAGTGATAAACAAGTTTCCAAGTAAACCGGATCCCAACCAAGAAGTTAAAAAGTAAAAATGAACAACTAAATCCCATGTGCCTGTGGCACATGAGCTGCTCAGTTCACCCAATAGCAGCATTTCTTCTTTCAGTTCCTCCTTGGGAAATAGGGCAGGGGAAATACGCTTTTCATCACCCCTTCCCTGCAGTCTTCCTTATCATCCCTTTGCGTGTCACTGCTGCTTGCTTTTAGATGGATCCAATTTCCCCATGAATGAATTCTCCATGGCTCATGATGCCATTCCCTACCACTCTTCAAAAAAACCAAACAAAAACCTGTGAAGAAGACTATATTCACTATTAATCTCTCCACCCACATATTAGGTCTACACTGGTTAGCTACAGCAACAATATAATACTGTTTATAGGCTTAGTTTGTATTGTAGTGTCTGCTACATCAAATAGCAACTACACAGCAACAAAAATCATCTGTTTTTTCTGCTTATATTTGGCGCAATTTGTGAGGTTCCTCTGCAGATGTAAAAAAAACCCAAACTACTTGCTTGCCTTGTGTGTCATCTGGTGATGGTCAGTCAGCCCTATGCAGAAAAATTTTAAAGTAAATTTGACTTCAGGTCTCTTATTTAGAAAGGGAAGAGGAAGCTTGAGTTTTGAAAAACCTTTGCTATTGCACCACAAATAAAAGACTATACAGCATAAAATTTCATAATCAAGCCATACATATACTGGAAGTTTCCTGAAAAACTATTTCCTGTTTTCTGTGTTCCTTCTACAGAATCCTTTTAATATAAAATAAAATAAATTGAAAAATATAACTAGGTGAAATTACAACATGAATAAAATGTTTATTTGATTTTATTCATGTAGTGTATTTTTCTATTGTAGATAATACAGTAAAAATACTATAATGTAGTATTTTTTTTATTCATGTAGTATATTTTGAAAACAGATCCAATATAAACTGTTTCTCTGATAATCAGAAAATGGTTGTTAGTATTATGATTTTATTTTAGTGATTTCTCCCCCATTCCTGTTGGAAGTGTAGAAGATTAATAAAAAATCAGAAGTAGTCTAGCAAAAAAAGTAAATGTGTAATCTAGACTGCCAGAATACTACATAACTTACTTTTGAGCATGATGAGTGAATCTGAGATTTAACTCATGTTTCTACTTTGTATCAGGTTTCTCTTAATTAACGTTCAATTTCTATTTCTTGAAACAGACTGAGAAATGCTTCTTTACCTTAGATTCAGTGAAAAAATAATGTTATGCAGTGCAAGAACAGAGAAAGCTAGGTGTAGGTTCCACAGTGGCGTGGTGGGTTGACCTTGGCTAGCCACCAGGTGCTCACCAAGCTGCTCTACCGTTCTCTATCTTCAACTGGAAAAGGGGCAGAAAATACAAAAGGCTTGTTGGTGGAGATAAAGACTCAGCAATTACCATGACATTCTCTAGCATGGTCCTTTCCATAAGTCAGTATCCTTCAGGAACAGACTGCTCCAGTGTGGGTCCCCCGTGAGGCCACAGGTCCTGCCAGCAAACCTGCCCAGCATGGGCTCCTCTCCACAGGGCCACAGGTCCTTCCAGGAGCCTGCTCCAGTCTGGGATCTCCATAGGATCATGGTTCCTTCACGGCACATCCACATACTCTGGCATGAGATCCTCCATGGACTGCAGGTAGACACCTGCTCCACCATGGACCTGCAGGTGGACAATGTGCCTCACCATGTTCTTCACCACAGGGTGCAGTGGAATCTTGTCTCTAGCTCCAGAAGCACCTCCTCCCAATCCTTCTTCACTGGCTTTGCTATCTGCAGGGTTGCTTCTCTCATTCATCCCTCTCAGCTGCTGTTGTGCAGCTTCTATCACCCCTTCTTAAATATGTTATCACAGAGGCACCACCAACAGAGCTGACAGGCTCAGCTTTTGCCAGCAGCAGGTCTATCCTGGAGGCATTTGGAAATGGCTCTGTCTGATATCAAGACAGCTTCTATCATTTTCTCATAGAAACCATCCCTGCAGCCTCTGTCCCCCAAAACCTGACCTGTAAACCCAATACACTGCACATGCATTGCTGACGGCACAACTGCAGGACAAGGCTCCCAGTCCAAGACATGAACAGGAAATCAAGGACAAAATAGCACTTCTGTTGAATGCAGGAACAGCTGAAAAGTGGCAGATCTTGAGGAATCCATCTTGAGTGCTCCAGGACTGAGAAGTCGTGAGGAGGCCTCCTTCTTGTTTCCCTCTCTACTCCCCTATAAGCTGGCGCAGGAGGGAGCATTGCAGGGCAGAGCTGGGACTGTGGAGCAGAAAGTGGGGCGAGTACACGATGTGGTGCAGGGCTTTGCACCCCACCACCATGCAAGTGGCTAAGTGGACCTGGATGGGAAGAAACACGGGTGTGTGGAGCAGCGGGTGCTGGAGGCAGTTCTTGGTGCATCCCTGAGGCTGTGCTTGAGTGGCCAGGAGGCAGCAACTGAACATGCCTTGCACTCTGGCTACTGAGACACCTTGATCCATACTAGGCTTGGGGAACCAATCAACCCTCCTGGCTCTGCCAGGGCACTGCCAAGCCTGTGAGCACGAGTGTTGTGGTGGGATGATCTTGGCTGGCCACCGCGCTATCACACCCCTCCTCAACTGGAAATTGGGGGAGAAAATAGAACAAAAGGCTCGTGGGTCAAGATAAGGACATGGATATCACTCACCAATTACTGTCATGGGCAAAACACACTCGACTTGGGGAAATTAATTTATTGTCAATCCAAATAAGAGTACGATAACGGGAAATAAGGAAAATATGTTATCACAGAGGTGCTACCAACATTGCTGACGGGCACAACTCTGGCCAGCAGCGGGTCCATCTTGGAGGCGGCTGGAAATAGCTCTGTCTGACATGGGGACAGCTTCTGGCATCTTTTCACAGAAGTCACCCCTGCAGCCCTCCCTCCCCCCCCCCGAAACCTTACCATGTAAACTCAATACATGTGGTTATTCAGCCTACCTAAATCAGGAGCATTCCAAGTTTCCTAGTCCAAATCTGTGTACCGACTATGCCAAATTACTACCTGGCAAAAGCCAAGAGTGCAGCAGTGCCCCTCCTCTGCTTCCTATTCCATGAACCAGTTTCTATGCAATGAATGCCAGTTTCTATGCAATGAATGTCAGTAGACAAGGGGCAACCTATGGATGTGATCTATCTGGATTTCTGTAAGGTCTTTGACACGGTCCCCCACAACATCCTGCTTGCCAAATTGCAGGGGTACGGATTTGATGGGTGGACTGTTCAGTGGATAAGGAACTGGCTAGATGGTCGCATCCAGAGGGTGGTACTCAATGGCTCAAAGTCCAGATGGAAACCAGTCACAAGTGGTGTTCCTCAAGGGTCTGTGCTGGGGCCAGTGCTGTTTAACATTTTTATCAATGATATAGACAGGGAGATTAAAGGCACCATCAGCAAGTTTGTGGACGATACCAAGCTGTGTGGTGTTGTCGATACACCAGAGGGACGGGATGTCATCCAAAAGGACCTGGACAGGCTGGAGAGGTGGGCCCAGGTGAACCTCATGAGGTTCAACAAGAGCAAATGCAAGGTTCTGCACCTGGGCCGGAACAATCCTCGCCACCAATACAAACTAGGGGGTGAGGTATTGGAAAGCAGCCCTGAGGAAAGGGACTTGGGGGCTCTGGTGGAGGAGAAGCTGGACATGAGCAGGCAGTGTGCAGCTGCAGCCCAGAAGGCCAATCGCATCCTGGGCTGCATCAAAAGAAGCGTTGCCAGCAGGTCCAGAGAGGTGATTCTGCCACTTTACTCTGCTCTGGTGAGACCTCACCTGGAGTATTGTGTGCAGGTCTGGAGCCCTCAATATAAGAAGGACATGGACCTAATGGAGAGGGTCCAGAGGAGGGCCACAAGGATGATCAGGGGGATGGAGCACCTTTGCTACGAGGACAGGCTGAGGGAGCTGGCGTTGTTCAGCCTGGAGAAGAGGAGGCTCCGGGGAGACCTAATAGCAGCCTTCCAGTACCTGAAAGGAGCCTACATGAAGGCTGGGGAGAACCTGTTTAGAAAGGCCTGCAGCGACAGGACGAGGGGCAATGGCTTCAAGCTGGAGGGGAACAGATTTAGATTGGAGATTAGGAGGGGGTTCTTTACTGTGAGGGTAGTGGAGCACTGGAACAGGTTGCCCAGGGAGGTGGTTGAGGCCCCATCCCTGGAGATATTCAAGGAGAGGCTCGATGAAGCCCTGGGCAACCTGGTCTAGTTGGGGGTGTCCCTGCTGACTGTGGGGAGGTCAGACTAGATGACCTTTGGAGGTCCCTTCCTGAGCAATTCTATGATTCTATGATTCTATGATTCTATGAAATGTAGGATGTGTAGATCACAGTTGACCATGTGTGGTCTTATCATCACAACTGGGAGATCTTCATCTTCCACAACAAGGCACAAACCCACAGGTCAAATTAAACAAGGGATAAGACTACTTACAAGTATAGGCAATTGAATCAGATCTACAGTTCACAGTTTTCCAGTCAATATAGATGAAGCAGACTCGCGCAAGGTTGGTTTATCAGACAATTTCCTGTTAAACAGAAAACCAGTACAATACCTTCCTACCTGTAGTACTTCAATACATACTACAATATTTACATTGTGTCCTAGAATCTTAGAGCACTTTGATAAAGCTCTCTGCTTTCTATTTCACTCATTTTAAAGCTTCCATACATAGACGAAATTTTCCTTGAAACAAAACACAGTTGCTGAAAGTTCATGAAGTATTCACTTGAACATGATTTAAAAGATTCATTACATGTCTGAGAGAGAAATAATTAATCTCCTGCATGTATGGTTAATGAGTAATAGCAAAACAAACTTGTTAAAAGAGATACTAGTATATGCAAATGCTTTTCTAATAGTTGTCCTGCCTCAGCCTGTGAATTCAGACTATAAGACCACCACTGAAGCTTGTTACATTGGCAGTCTTCTTTCTAGAAATCAATGAGTCAGTTGTAATTTATTTACAACCTTATTTCTTGTTCCCCTAGCCTTAAAAGAAGCGACTGAATAGCATGTCTTTGTACAGCTGAAGCTGAGTATCAAGAAAAAGAAGAGGCAGAAAATGAAAAATGCATGTAAAATGCATGAATGTTACAAAATTTACTTGTTGAGCCTTAAATTTATATGAAGTTTTGCTCTCCATATTTACCGTTCTGCTTCAATTTTTCCCTTGTTCCCTTGCTTCAGCTTTTCCTTGAGGTTTCTTCTGCCTCAGCAATGCAACTGAGGCTCTAAGATCTGTTTCCCACATGAAAGAATGGCAAATCGTTTAAGTAGACTCACTCTCACTTGTGAATGTGTTCAGAATTAACCTCAGATTTCATTTTCTCTACTTATGCATTGAACACTGGTATAATTAGACTCTACACCACAGTGACAAGTTCAAACCTAAATGAAAATAAAACAAAATATAAATATATGCATTTTAAGATGCCTAACAAGACAAAGTCAATATTAACTATTGGCCATCAGAAGAAGACACTGCATTCTTATTTTTCTAACATGATTTTCTCTTCTCTTCTTGCCACTAAGACATGATATCCTTTTCTCTGTCATTTTCATGCACACACAAAATAATTTACTCAACATATTGTAATAGAAGATTTTTCTAATTAGAGCAATGCCTACTAACATCACAAAAAAAAAGGGTTATTTCAGTATTTATGACTGTTTTCCAAGTTTTGGCAAAACCCAAATTCAAATAGTTTTCAAATAGTACAGCTAGTCTCCAAACAGTGTATAATTACAACTCTGCAGGTTAGACATACTCTTGAAATGCTACTCTTGTATTTAAAAAACAGGTCACCACAGGGAAAAAAAATATGAAAACACCAGCATCTAAAGTACTCAGGATCATATCCAGTTGGTTATAAAGATTTCAAATATATAAATTACAAATTATGAGTCATCATCACTGAATTTTTTCATTTATCATTCAGGAAGTGTTATTACTGAAAAGTTTCAAAGAAATCTTTCATAGAATGATATACTTTAATTTCTCAGTGACATATTATGATTGAGGTTGCAAAAGTTATTTATTATATATCATGAAAATGGATTATTAGGAAAATTTATTATGAAAAGAAATGCATAATCAAAATTTGCTCTATTGGCCTACACAAGCTTTCCCATAGGGACTCAATGAATGTTATCAATCAATTACTGTCTCAATGCAGGTAAAAGCACAAAACATTCCACAAAAGCTGTTGGAGGAGTCTCACAATTTCTTTTTGTAAGCCATGACCTTTTTTGTCAAAAAACATGGGAGCACTGAACCTTTATCAGATGAGTCTCTTGCCCAGCCTGTTCAGTAATTATTGGTATTATATATGTTTATCAAAATTACAGTGAATTTATTGTTCTGTTGATTTCTGCTCTCACCTTTTTGGAGGTCAGTTTTTCACCAGTATTTCAGTTGTCAGAATTTCTCAGGGGAAGACAATGTGAGAATTAGTGATGTATTTTAAAATGCCTTAACATGCTGTGTTATGCACCATAAAGAAACAAAAAATATTGCAGATATTTCTCTCTCTCTCTTTCTCTCTTTCCCTCCCACCTCCCTATATTGATTTTAGATGGACAGAACCCAGGATGAAAGATTAAAAAAACCCCACAAAACTAAACCAAAATATAAGACTTCCTCCTTATACTAAATATGACAAGAAAAAAAAAATCTCCCAACAAGTCCCTTGCAGAAAAAATCACGACTACTATCTTATTAATGCAAATGTGCATGGTGCTATTTCTGTTGCTAAAAATCTCTTTGTGTTTCATGCATATCTGCAGGGATTATGTTTTAGAAAATAAACATCCATGAAAAGCTCTTCTTTATGTATTCATTACTTCCCTGGTTTTATGACAACTTGGTGCAAAAATAAAAGTCATAAATTTCTTAGAAGTAGCACCCTAATTTACCTTAATTCTTATGAAAACACACATTTTACTACAACGATTACTGAAATCACATCAAAATACAACTTAAGTTCCTATTTTGGTTATATGTTCTCCTCAGCTACCCTAGTGAATCCCAGCCACTTATCTGAAATATATCATGGTATATGTATATGAAAACATTTCTCCTGCAGCCTTATGTGCTTTTTAGATACTAGTCAAGTAAAGTTCTTAGAAATTCAAAGACATGTAAGACATTCGATGACACCAAAAAAAAAAAAAAAAAAAAGGAATCCTAACCCTTCTTTCTCTAAAAAACCAGGAGTTTCAAATCTGAATGCTGGCCTCTACCATTCCACCCTTGGTGGATGCATTTTCCTTCTACAAACTTTGGAAACACCCCCTCCTCCCATTTCTTTTTCTTACAGTCTTTTAGGTGTAATTGATCTCAGCTGTGCTACTATGTATTTTCTCCTTCCCTAGGCAAACATCTTCCTCCAAGCAGTTTCTTTCTGTTCTTTCCCTCCCACCCTAAATAGTAACCTACCTTTTAGGAAAATACAGCTGCCTTCCCCTGTGATACTGTCCTTACCGCCTC
>NW_015090978.1:2035688-2083892 GCF_001431845.1 Calidris pugnax
TAACTAGATTTCCATCAAGCTATGTATATATTAGGATTTAAATAACTTATGAATGCTTGAAATCTGATACATTAAATTCCAAGAAACCAAAAAAAAAAAAAAAAAAGGTACTATCTCATTCACTACATTCACTAACTCACCAATTTTGGGGATAAACATTTTTTCAGACACCTTAGCTCGCCCATCTGGTTCACTGCTTTAGCACAGAAATGTAAAAATGTCTGCAGTTGACTTATTGCAGGGATGACACAAGAATGAGCAGCAAAGGTGAGTTAGGATGGTTTTTCAAAAAACAGTGCAGGGTTAAATGTATAATACGCCACACCAGCACTGGGAATTGAAAGCCCTATCCACAGATTGATTCTGAGGCCGATTCCTGCACAGCCAACTAGCAATTTGGCTGCCAAAGGATTTGTGACTTTGGTTGACATGGAGTTTGTTGCTCAGCTGTGAATTTTACATACAGATAGAAAAAGATGGTTTGTTCTGAAATCATAGTTCTAGAAGGTAGAGAGACTCTTCAATATATATCCACAAAAGGCATCCAACCCCTTCATTTCAAGTCAACGTACAGGTAGACGCAATTCATTAACACTGCACAATTTGTACTTAGTTGTGCCTGTTTATAAAAAATGAAGTTTTACTTCTTAATTTTCCATTCCTTCTGGCATGCTTAACTGCTTTTTTTCATCTCTCTTCTTTGTCAAGTACAAAATTGCACCTGCTGGAAACATCAGAAAGGTACATTTTTCATCTGTCTTTTAATGAAAGGTGTATCAGCTCTTTTAATGGCTAAGAGGGAGCGTTAGGGTAAATTACTTTGCCCTCCTGTAGATCTTCAAAGTGATTTCTTCAGACTTAGTGTGTCTCTTTTTTAAGAGACATCCAATTTTAATTTAAAAACTTTATAGTGTGGATTATGGACTGCTTTTCCAAGTAAGTTGCTCCACTAGCTACATACCTCACTGTGAAGAATTTTTAGTTTATTTCTAGTCTGATTTCATCAACTTCAGCAACAGTACCTTGTGGTTTTGCTATATTAATGGGCCCTCTGCTGTCAGAAACCTTATTTCCACTGAAATAATGAATAAGCTTCCTTTTAAACACTGTATTTGTTAAGTTAAAGCAAATCATAACCATAAAGTCTTAACTTCCAGAAAAGCTTTAAGAGTATGAAATATTTTTTTTAATTATTTTTCCTGAATTTTTACTTTTCATGCTCTTTTCTGAAGCTCTACTATAAGGAAAGAATGTTTTCCAGTAACAGCCTCACCAGATCTCGGCACTCTTAGACACTGCTTTCACTGTTCAACTTGCTCACCAGAACTAGTAAGTCTCTGGAAGTCACTGCTTCAACATACAGCCACTAAAGCAAGCAAATCTAACTCAGGTGTGTGGCCTAGCCTGTACTTCACCATGCTAGAATTTTAATTCTCTGTAGAGTGAATCCTCTTTCATACTCAAGCAGAAGAGCTCTGTCATAAATGCTTTCTTTAAAAGGCAGTAACAGAGAACATTTGCCATCTGCAAATGTTTAATAACTGCTTGCTGTATTAATAACTGCTTGGCCTACATTTTTCATAGAATCATAGAATATCTCAAGTTGGAAGGGACTCATAAGGATCATCAAGTCCAACTCCCTGCTTCTCGCAAGACTACTTAAAACTAAATCATATGACTAAGAACAGCATCCAGATGCTCTAGGAACTTAACAGAGTTGGTGCCATGAACCACTGGAGAGCTTGTTCCATTGATCAACTAATCTCTCAGTGAAGAACCTTTTCCTAATTTTCCTAGTACTACATAACTCTGTTCTAAAGCCTACAGAGGTTTTATTTTCATGATAGCTAAAACATTCCTATCCTAATATTAATCTATTAACTTTGGTATTGTGATGTCTGTGATTTATTAATAAATTTCTCCTAGGAAGATGTGCTCTGAACTACTAAAGATGGTACAAGATTGGAGATGTTCATTTACTGTAAGAACTATTTGTTGATTCTACCCAAGAGTTATGCTGCCAGCTCCCATACTACCACTACGCAAAGACCTCACTGTGGGTACACCATGACCCACGTGAGATGACACGTATCTTTGAGTGATCATCTAAAAGGCTCTGAAGAGGAACAATTCACACCTCTTCAGGGGCATGAGCCAGAGCAACATATATACTATGCCCACAGAAGCTCATTTCTTCAGCCTCTGCATCAAACTGATCCTCCCTGCATTCTACTATGTCTTTCAAAGTTTTGAATCACAATTTAACTGCCTCTACCGTCATCACACATCAGGTAAAAGTGCTGATGTGACTAAATACTTTTAGCAGCATCTAATCAATCTTGCTTTCTGAAGCATAAGAATTATACAGTCCATCCTCAGGGACATGCACAGGCCAAGGGGACAATATCATAGAATCATAGAATGGTTTGGGTTGGAAGGGACCTTTAAAGGTCATCTAGTCCAACTTCCCTGCAAAGAGCAGGCACATCTTCAACTCGATCAGGTTATCAGAGACCCATCCAACCTGACCTTGAATGTTTACAGGGATAGGACATCAAACACCTCTCTGGGCAACCCATTCCAGTGTTTCACCACCCTCATTGAATCTACTCTCTTTCAGTTAAAAACCATTAGCCCTTACCCTATCGCTGCAAGACCTACTAAAGAAGCCTGTCCCCATCTTCCCTGTAGGCCCCCTTTAGGTACTCGTAGACCATGATAAGGTGTCTGCAGAGACTTCTCCAGGCTGAACAACCCCAACTCTCTCAGTCTGTCTTTATAGAAGACGTATGCCAGCCCACTGATCATCTTTGTGGCTCTCCTCTGGACTGACTCCAACAGGTCCATGTCTTTTCTGTACTGGAAGCTGGATGCAGTACTCCACATAATCTCTCATGAGACCTGACTAGAGGGGTAGAATCATCTCCCTCAACCTGCTGGCCATGCTTCTTTTGATGCAGCCTAGGATGTGGTTGGCCATCTGAGCTGTAAGTGCACATTGCCAGCCCATGTTGAGCTTCTCATCAACCAACACTCCCAAGTCCTTCTCCTCAGTGCTGCTCTCAATTTACTCATCCCCCAGCCTATATTGGTACCAGGGGTTGCCTCAACCCAGGTGCAGGGCCTTGCACTTGCCCTTGCTGTCTCATGAGACATTCATGGGCCCACTTCTCAAGCTTGTCTGGGTCCCTCTGAATGGCAATCCTGTCCCTCAGGAGTGTCAACTGCACCACTCATATGCAAATTTGCTGCGGGTACACTCGATCCAACTGTCTATGTCATTGATGAAGATGACACAGACACCCAGAAACATGGACTAATTCAACTGAAATGCCACCAGGCCTGCACACCTGCACCAGACTAAGGCTGCACAGCTGCAAAGCTGCCCAGTAGATGCACATCAAGTTTCAACAATCATGGAATGACAGCAAAATGAGCAACACATATCCCAGTGGAAAGATCCAGGGAAAAGAAGTTGTACTATTTACTTTAAGCTCCTTGTCTAGTTCTGTTGCACAGCTTTGACCCCAGTATGTAGGTCTACCTCTACAATCTATCTTGCAGTAAAACACAAACCTTTGAATTTTTAACACATTACTGTTGTGCACCTAAAATAAAATGTGTATTTTTGCCAGTTGGTAAAGTGTTTTTATGTTGCTTTCACTTTTTCTTCCCACTTTTGACACCTATTCACCAACATTCATTTATCTCCTTGTCCTCCAAACCACTTGATTTTGTCTCAATGAAAACTGAGCTTTAAGATCATTGTATCCATAGCTAAATATGAGAAGTCTTTATCTCTTTGGTATCCTTTTGTTCATTTAGGTCCATTGAAACCTAAAATATGTCTTATTGGAGGACTGCACTCTATACAGTCCATCCAGTTTTACTACTTTCTTGTTCCTAAGTCAGTTAATATTAAATTAGCTTAACAGCATCAGATATAACTCTGCCTCAAAATTTCCAAAAATTTAGCATCACAAAAGACTGGGGAACCTAAATACCACTGTCCCACCTGCTTACACCACTGAAATAATGCATCACAGCTGACAGACACAGCACATGGTACAATTTCTTAACAAACCCCTCCAACTATGTAGTAACACGGTCACTTTGCCATACATGAACAAATGTGAAAAAATAGAAAACAGTAGCAGACTTGTACAGGTTGACAAAAGCATGGGCCTCTCCCCTTCAGCAAGGTATCTGGTCAAGTCCATTATCTCAGCAGCTCTCGTCTCAGCTAACAAGAGCACTCGTTGACCAACATGAGGTATATGGATGTCAAATAATTTAAGATCAGGAACACAACTCCCGCAGGTAATTGAAGAATTCACACTGAACTCTGCTTGCTTCAAAACCAATAATCAAGCTATCTGTAGGAAGTTTAAAAGAGCTGAAATATACTTCACTTACTTCACATAACATTTTAAATATAATATTGATTTAATAATAAAAAAAGGGGATGAAGATTTTTAATCTTTTCTTGTTTCTATGATCAGTGGATGATATGATGGAAGATATGACGAAAGGTGTAACGCTCAAGAAGACAATAGAGAAGGAAGAACTGACTTTTATTAGGTGATAAAAAGATTCACAATCTTTTTGAAGATTCTATCCCAATGTCTTTATAAAGTATTGTTATTGGATTTTATTCTCCTAGTGTTCCTTTCTTATGATGCATCCATATGCTAGCTTTTATTAATCACTGCCAGTTCTACTAACTAGGCAATTTTTATTGTTTATTTCCATTTTCCTAAGCTCATCCCCTTCATTAAATTGACAGAAACCATCTTCTCCTTCCATTTGCATCTGAGAAGTCTAGATCTGGTCAATTCACACTTTAAAATACCTTTGGGGAATCAAAACTAAGCAGCAGTCAGAAATGACATAAATTGTCGAATTAAAGGTCTGTTACTGGCCTTTCAGTTTTTCAGATATTAACATACTTGCAAAAACTAAATATAATCTCAAAAATATTACATTTACGTTTCAAAGGCAGACAATTCCTGTCCAGTTCTGGTTAATCTATTGTGCTTTCCTCAGTAAGGTGTGAAATATGCTGTGTTATAAGTTTTCAAAAATGCTTCACAGAGATTATATACCTAATTTAAATGTAAAACCCACTCCTGGCTGAATATATTATTGCATCCTCTCTTAGGCCATTTTTATTTGAAGTTTCCAGAGTGCTGCAAAGCTTAAAGTTAACTGTTGCCCATGCTTTGCAAGGTTACCTGGTTTAATCTGAATTTTATTCTGACATGTTAATATTGTGAAATTGATATACTGATAAAAGTATCTTACAATAGGACACAGACCAGGGATGTTCTCATTAAAACAGAGGAATTGATTCATTATTCATTGCATGATTTAACAGAGACCTTGGAAAACTTTGGTGCATTAAAGAAAGCCTGGATTAGCAAACTACAGAAAAACAATGCATTTCCTTCACATTTGGAAACTGCATTTCTGGCCAAAAGCTGCACTGCATTTGAAAAGCTGCATCTTTAGCTTTTATAGCACAGGCCATGAAAATGTACAAAGAAGGGCAGTAGTTTGCGAAAGAGTACTCAGGAGGCATGGGGAAAGAGAAAGAAAAGTCCTTCTGAAAGGGAAGACAGAAGTGTAAGATGGAAGATGTTGGATACCAAAACTGAACATGAAATGCTGAAAGTCAAATACCACTTAAACTTTCCAGAGCTGAGAATTCTAAACTTAACACTGCAATAAACCTGAAATTTACATATATAACAATGCATGTCCATAGAGTACACCATGTAATTTGGAGGTACTAACATGTTCATGAGACTCTGACCAGCCCAGGGACAGAATCCAGAGGAGCAATATTGTGCTCCGTGCTATCAGAGATGAATTTATATTGGAAAAAATGAGACAAGTGAGGCAAGACATGTGCAGCAGACCCTCCCATCTCAAATTATGCAGTTATTTTTTCTAATATAAGACGAAATAAGTATTTTATGCCATGCTTGATTTGCATTATCCTATAATTTTTTGTACACAGTAGCTCTTTTAAGAAGGAAAAAAAATTAACTAGCTTAGAGTGGTCAATATATGACGTCTACAGCAGTGATAAAGTCAGCAAGACAGCAAGAGTTTTCTTTTGAAAAGAAAAACGCTAGATACAAAATGTGGATACGTCCACACATTGCTCCTATGATTTTAGATGTAATTTTCTATGTGTGAGGAAGGGAGGTACTGTGAAGTCCCAGGGCATGTGAAGAATCCACCTATCAACAGTTTTACTTGGGCAACAAAAATCTTGCACGTGTGCAAGTCACTGCCTCCTGCTGTAAGGGCTAGGCCTTAGCAACAGCTCTCACGAGATTAAGTATAGTCAAACAATACAAAATGTAAAATGTATCATGAAAAACAAGTGGGGAGCATCCAGTGGAAGCATGATTAAGCATTTAAGGTAATCTCCTTGCTTTGCAACTTTTATGCGAGGAATACAACATGAAGCTTTAGACTCTAAATGTGCATTTCCACAAAATACAATCCTTGTTTACTGCAAAAGTTTTCAAAAGGTTATTAAGTGTTAAAAATTTCTGTTATGATTATTCTTGTTATTTTTGTTTAAATAGTATAAGTGCACTATAATGTGTATACAGGCAAACTGCTTGAAGATTCGTTTTCAGTTTAATACTTACTACTGCATGTAAATGGAAATTTAAATTAAAAATTTGTTTTGTCTACTTTTTTCTGCTTTGCCATAGAGTATGTTTTACATTTCAGCTGAAAAAAAGCATACTGCTTTTATATAGCATCTGCTGTTGGGCCGTTTGAGATTAATTTGGCACAACTTTTGTAAATAACAGATTTATTATCAGATTTTCTTCACTGATCGGATGATTTTAACTCTAGGTCCCAACAATTCTCTTTGTGAGAATAAAAGAATGTTCTTTCATAAAATAATGGAAAACACTGAGGACTTTTTTTCAACAAGTAAGAATATTAATTGAGTTCAGCATCAAAATGTGATAACATGTAAAATATCTTGTTTTGCATGTTAATGCCTCATAATTGCACAGAGCTTTTCGACTTCAAAGCTCTTTACATGAATTAAGTGGATGTCCCTGCAGGCCTCAGGCAAAATTTTCTTTGGCTTCAAAAAGGGATTTGCACCAGACAAAAGCTTTGTGGAAAATACAGGACTGCGCTTTGTTGTTTTAATCTACTGTCATCGCATTTGAGATAAAATATCACTTCCATTTTGCAGATTGAGCAGTGGAAATAGGGGGGAACTGAATGGGACTATCCCTGTCCACCTGAAAATTCTCTGCTTCACCTTGGCTGTGGCATACCTCATAAGTGAGAAACAAAATGTGAGATAATTCAGTTTTCCAAAGCCATGTCAACATACCCTTCATTATTTCTTTACTTCCCCACCAAAGATCAAGCTGCCTGAAAGTCTGATGATTACCTCCTATTGCACTGTTCCACACACAATGACTCCGCTCAAGCAGTCAGGCAGAGAAAAATGCATTTGCTAGAATTCAGTCAAAAGCTGTTTTCTGGTACTCTGCTTTGCTTTGTCAAATGACATTTTAAAAGGTACTTGCTAGAAATAGAAATTTTCCCCAAACCCAAGAGCAACGGTTATTCCCTTATGTCAGATAGACCAAAATCTATCATGAATAGCATTATCAATATTTTCAAACTGAACTTTCTTTTCACTGTCTTTTAAACCATGCTACAGATAAGAAACTGCAACAGATGTTTAAAACCTATGAGCTAAAGCATGAATATATTTTCAGCGTCCTTTACCACAATGATATTTTTTGGCAAGTACAAGCAAGACCAACAAGCATTCCTCTTAGTACTTACCATGTGATTTTTATGCCACTTCACTGGACACAGGGAGTAATACATTGGGTCTTTTTATTGCTCAAGTAGAAAGTGCTCATTACCTATTTATGTTTATATATAGGAAAAAACAAAGAGTTGTTTCAAGTGGCATACATCACACTGTTGTAGTGGTTGATTTCCTCAAGATGGTCTTCTGGGGTTTTGGTGCAGTTTGTGGAGGCACAGTCGCAGGTCTTGGAGGAGGAAAGCTATTACTGGGACCTAGCCCCAACCCTCCATTTTCCAGAGGAAACGGAGGCAGCGGAGGGGGTGGAGGTGGCAGAGGAGGGCACTGGTGTGGCAGCTTTCCCATGACACGTGCAGGCTCGCTGTGCAAGTGCACCTCCCTGTTTTTAATGTTATACCGAACATCACAGTCCGGGCAATAGCCGTGGTACTGCACTTTTTCACTAAATCGTACCCGTTCCCTCGCTCCCGGCTGAGGACACCGCTCTTTCTCAGCTCTGTGCATCAGAGGCTGCATCCCAACCTTCTCCAAGTTACTATTCGGTATACAGCAAATATCTCCATTGGGGATGCGATTTAGCCCAACCGGCAAGCCCCCGTTCCGCAGCAGGGTACCGTTGGTCTTGACGGGGTTGGCTGAAGGAGGCACCCTGGGAGGCTCGTCGCACTTGATGGGCGTCAGCCGCGGCGGAGGCGGGGGAGGATTGGGCTTCCGCAGCACAGTGAGGATAGCGGAGGGGTGCGCAGGCGGCTTGATGAGGGGGGCACTGCCCCGCACCTTGACCTTCTCCAAGCTGGAAGCCGTTGTGCTGCTGGAGCTGCTGTTGAGCGTGTCCGTTTTGGAACTGTCTGTCATCTCATCCTCCAGCTGCAGGTCTGACGTCAGCGTGTCAATCTGGTCAACCACCTGCGCAACAGCCAGAGTGAAAACGGTGAGAAAAGCTTGCCCCAGTTAAGGCACAGAAAAACAAAAGCAGTCTCCGCTATCAGTTTTGTCGTTCCCAGAACTGAAGCATCCAATTTTTTTCCCCATTATTTCTTTTGTCTTGCTAATGGAATAAAAAAAACCCAACCAACCAAACATAACGATAATAAACTACAACAACAATAATAATAATAATCATAATCATAATAATCGGTACTTTGCTAGCTCATCACCTTAATACAAAAAAAATATAACTTGAAACACTGGAATGAAATTCTGTTTCTTTCCCTCTAGGGTTTAGTTGGTAATATCATTGTAAGTGAACTGTAATCCTTCAATATTATCCTTTGCCTTCCAGTGCAGAAGGAGACTGAATTATTTAACTTTAGCTTCTACATCACGGCTTCTGAATCTAAATCTTGTGCAAAATATCTTTTAGCTCTGACCTTTCACACAGTCTAGACTTAAATAGGCAGCTCTGTATAGGTGATATTATACACATATATAAAATCGGTACACTCTTTCCTGACATTTTTTTAAAATAAATAATCTCTGAGAAGCAACTGCCCTCTTGCATTAGACTGCATTCTTTATGAATATTTTCCTTAAGATCTGAGATCCTCCGAAGAAATCCTGAAATAGCATTTGCTGCACAAAAAAAGGAAAAGTATATTGGTTTGCAAAGTCACACGCATTTATTAACTCATGCACTTTATTCCATAATTTCCTTTACCTCCCATATTTCTGTTTGTAGTTTCTACAATGTTAGATCTCTTCTAGTCTTCCAGGCTCCTTTTTCTACTCAATATTTTATAGGACAAGAAACTGATGGTGCCCTTACCAGGTAAAAAAAATCTGTCATATGACGATTAAAAGCCCTTCCTGAAAACTGCATTCCACTCACTGCCTAGCTGAACAACTGTAGTTATAATCTTCAGGTAGCTACAACACACACCATAGGAAATAAGCATACACTTAAAAACTGATCTTTATCCTTTACATCCTCACAGGATATACTAAAGTAATCAGAAGGTGAAATGTTATTAGCTAACTCTGGTGCATGAATAAAAAACATGTGCCATCACTTGGGGTCCCTATGGGAGATCGGTGATGTTCTGGAGGAAGATCTAGAGGGGCCACCCAAGTATGCCTCAAATGAAACCAGAGAAAGTAAGCCTGCTGTGGAGGAATATAAGCCATATATTAACTGCAAAGAAAGTGAAAGTCATTACTGAAGGCAGCGTGACTCTATTTGGTCAAACCAGTAACTCACTTATGTGCACAGTGGTAAAGAGTAAATAATGAAAGCAAAACCACCATACAATGAAAGAACACTTTAGCTTGCACTCTCATACTGTAGCTAAGAGTTGTGTAATATAAAATTCATAAAAATTCATATGCAACAACTCAGCTCAGTGCCTCCCTTCGAAAAACAGCAAATATGCAGATAAACCTGATTTGGAAAGGCAGCTTTCAAGCATTTTTTTAAAAAATTTACCATACATTTTCTCTCCAAGACCAAAACAACTACTCATTCATTCACTATTCAAAGCTCTATACTATGCTGCATTTCACTTTCTCTTTTGGCTTTTTTTTGTCAATAAAGAAAAAATATACCCTTAAAAGACAGATATTATTTCCCCCAAATAATCAGGATTTAAAATACTAGCCTAGAAGTCAAAAGGTACAGTTGCACTCTGGTAATGATACCAAACATCTCCTCCAGGGTACAGCATATTGCTACTCTTGGAAATTTCAGAACAAAGGCAGATAAACCATGTCTGTACTAAGACAATGCAAAATTCATAGCAAGAAAGACAGTTTACAGGAGAAAGAACTCATGTTATCATCTTAATTTACATATGCAATCCAAAGCAGTGAGAACTTCTCAAAATGAAACAGTGAATTTAAAGGAACAAAGGAAAAAACAGTTATATTCTGGGAAATATGCCTGAAAACCAAAGACCCCTCTGCAAGTTTACTGTGGATTTGTGTAAATACTAGGGTCTGCCTACCTATGGCTAAACATATTATTGAATCCTCTCCTGGAATCTAGTATGTAATCTTTTAGTAAACTGTAACAGCTACAGAATGGATTGATGCACATAAACCAAAGAAACTCCTTGGCAATGAGATAAAAAAAGCCATACTCTTCCGACAGCTGCAGGCAAGAGAGAAAGGAAAGACATATCTGTAAGGATGGTCAACACAGAAGCACTTGACAGCCTGTACATGCAACAATACATTGGTCTATATTACAGTATTAGATTAAACTAAGTGATAATATTTGGTTGCTTTACATTGCTCAGAAAGAGCTCTATTAAAATGTCAAGAACAAAAATTGGTTTCTTTTGCAATTGGCTTATTCCAACAAAACCAAATTTTTCTTTTCCTCCATTTTCTACCATGATAGTCCCCTCAGAGTACCTATAATCACATGGGACCCTAGAAACCAATATGGCATATGTGAAGAAGAAGACAGCCATTGGACCACTGCTTTTTGCACAATCAGCTATGGGTAAACCCCATGGAGATTATTCAAATAACATATTAAAATCTCCTTACCTTAATAAAATTCACTCACAATTTCTGATATTGAATTCCCAATAAGGAAGAAAATAAAATAATAAATATTCATTATAATGTTATTTTAAGACACAAAATTCTAACCCTTCTACTTCTCTCTGGTGAGACCCCACCTGGAGTACTGCATCCAGCTTTGGAGTCTTCAGCACAAGAAGGACGTGGACCTGTTGGAGAGGGTCTGGAGGAGAACCACGAAGAGGATCAGATGGCTGGAGCACCTCTCCTATGAAGACAGGCTGAGACAAGTGGGGTTTTTCAGCCTGGAGAAGAGAAGGCTCCCAGGGATACCTTATAGCAGCCTTCCAGCACCTGAAGGGGACCTACAAGAAAGCTGGAGAGGGACTTTTTACAAGGGCATGTAGTGATAGGATGAGGGGTAATGGCTTCAAACCGGAAGAGGGTAAATTTATCTAGATATTAGGAAGAAAATTTTCACTATGAGGTAGTGGGATACTGGAACAGGTTGCCCAAAAAAGTTGTGGATGTCCCTTCCTTGGAAGTGTTCAAAGCCAGGCTGGATGGGGCTTTGAGTAACCTGGTCTAGTGGAGGTGTCTGTGCCCACAGCAGGAGGGTTGGAACTAGGTGAACTTTAAGGTCCCTTCTAACTTTAACCACTCTATGATTCTACAATTCTGTATTTTTCTGCAAAAGCTGTCACAAATGATGGCTTCCTTGCTTTAGGTCTCATATGCAACAAATTGTCCACATTGCACAAAATAAATGTACTCCAAGCAATGTAATTCTAGAGAAACAAAACCTAATGCTTTTTACTTTGAGACAGACACATTAAAGATGATAGTCCTCTTGTGCTGTGATGATATAGCTGTAATTATGCAGCACAGCACACATGTGCTATAAAATGGCAGACCCTGGTGATAAGAAAATTTGTGTCCATTCAAACTGTCCTGGCAGTGCAAACAGTTTCTCAAGAGTAACAGGAAAGTCTATTATGAACAGTCCTTGAATTTATGTGACTACAGAGTTTAACTCTTGCCCTCTGGGCAAATGTGTAGTACACATCGGAATTTTCTTGTCACCTACCCATTTGTAAAACATAAAACCAGCCCAAAATGGCTCTGACATAACAACACAGTTTATCTGTCCAGATTCATTCCCACCACAAGTTGTGATTCTGTTTACTGTTATTTTCTTTTGCTTTTTTGTCCCAGAAGGAAAAAAATCAAGTAAGATGAAAAAGTAACAGTGAAACTGATGTAGTTTTAGCAAAAAAGCAGGTTCAAAAAAATAGCCTCTGTTTGACAACACACTTCCTATGGAGTAAGAGAGAGAATATTTAGAAATAAAAAAGCTGTCTAGTTGTGCAGATCTGTCCATTTTTCAGTTATGGGATAAAACAGGACTTGATTCACATGTACAAGCATGGGGGGAGACATCCTTTTATAGGCTCAGGCACTCCTTAGCCATTAACTGTCTGGAGCTCTGGGAGATGCCCACTTCTCATGCAACAGCAAGTTCTTGAGCGTTTTAGTTCTGTAGGATCTGGTGTGACAGTCCTGAACAAACCAGGACATCAGCTCATTCCTACCCCCTTTCTGGGTTGTTACTGGTCAACAGTGTAAGGTGTCGAGCAGAGGTGGAGATGGATTTCTCTAGATGACCCAAAAAAAATTATCAAAGTCTGTTAACACATGTACAGACATGTACATGTCTGTTTTTTCTTGAAATCTTAATTGTTCTGTTTTTTCCTGAAATCTTAATTGTTCAAGTAGTCAAATTTCTGCTTATACTTTCACTTTATCCTTAGACATATGTGTGGAGCCTTTGGGTGTTTCTTTTTTGTTGCGGATTTTTTTTTTTTTTGGGTTGGTCGTTTCTTTTGTTTTATTTTGTGTTTTGTTTGGTTTGGGTTTTGTTTTTGTTTGTTTGTTTTTAAATTTATTTTATATTGACAACTGGTTATCTTTATCACACAATGACCAGAAAAATCAATTGTTTGGATAAAATGAATTTAATGTAGATTTTATGTTTATCCTTCACCTCCAGTTTAATGATGGCAAATTATTTTTTATTTTCTTGTCCTTTTAATGTTGTATGCAGACACTCAAGCCTTTCTTGCCAATAACACTTAAACTAGACAGGAGATCAACAATAGCATCTGTAAATCATGTACATAAGAATTTATAATCACCTTTTAGAACCAGAAATCAGTTGATGTGAATGAAATCTCATCTCAACCTAAACTCAAAGCAGCAGGGGTATGTTTAAAGACCAAAAGTAGCTAACAGAAATTTACCACATTAAAAAAAAAAAAAAAAAAGAGATATCAACAAAAGTAGAATTAGAGCTATGATTCCAAATTATTTCAGTTTTTCTTCTTCTTTTAAATTTTTATGTAGACGCTCAAGCATTTGAATAAATTTGGGAAAAAATGTTAATTATGAACATTTTAATCAGGAAACAGAGAAGCACTCAAATGCACCAGTGCTCCTAAATCACTTAACTCAGAGGGCCTGACTAGCACTTCTTGTAAGCTGCCTCTTTGTTGAGTACCTAACTACAACGCTTCAAGGAAAAAATCAGTGTTGTATGACTGTAGGAAGATCACAGATGTTTGCTAAAGCAAACCAGTACTACTGCTGTTGAGTTCTTGGTTGTCAATACACTAATTTTTAGTAACTTTAAATACATTTTTTAAACTTTTTAAAAAATCTCTATTTCAAAAGGTTTTCTCAAGATATCTAAACTAATAACTTGAATATTAAAAGACTGTAGGAACATATAATTGAAAAAATGGTAAGAAGTAATCCGGGGTACTTCCATCATACCAGCAAAATGCAAATCTTTAGAGGATACTTGAGATGTTTTACAGACAAGCAAAAGAACACATTTCTCACTGCTTCAAGAGCTTTCAGGTTTGGGTTAGACACAGAAAACTATAGAATGAGAATAAAATGAAGCCAAAAGGAAAAGAATAGATCTGTGGTTAAATCTGAAATTTGTGCTTAATTTTGTTAGGTAATTTTAATCGTAATTTTCTCTTAAATAAATGCTATGCATAGTATCCACCGAAGAAGTATGGGTGAAAACAACAACAAAAATGGTTAGAAGCTCACCAAAGAGGACATGTGGAAGTCAAAACTCCACACACCAGAGAGGACACAAATTCAATAAATTACCTGTGCAGAAGTTGACAGCCATTGGGAAGAAGACAAGCAAACATGAAGTAACCAAGGATTGCTTGATGCTGACAATTTGCCAGGTAGTAGTTACTAAGGACAGACAATGAGTCCAGAGCCCTAGCTTTTAAGATAGGACTGTAAAATAAAGTAGTGTTTGTGCTCTGGATATCAGCACAGAAGTTGAAGAAGCCAAAGTGAATCAATGGATGTATGCTGTAAACATGATTCCCAAGAGCAAAAGCATGGTGAAATGAAAGCTAGGAAAGAATAGGCAGCCATGTAAAAGCACATCTCGGAAGGAGCTGACAAAACTTTTGAGTTAAGGGCTAAAGTTGTAGGAGCATTTGTGAGAAAGACTGCATGCAGAAGTTTGTATTCCTAACTTTGAAATTTATATAATATGTAAGATCTATGGAAACATAACATGAAATTTTCATTCTCACTTAATTAAGATTAAACATGAATACAATTTGTGTGACATTTGTAACATAGAACCTTAAGTAAACTGAGACTATAAAGATTTTCACTTGGACACAACTTCCCTCCCTGTTGTCTCTAGGAGTATTAGAGAACCTGTAAGGCTGTTACAGAAAACCTGTTACAGAGAACCTGTAAAGCTCCTTGTGGTAGACAGAGGTAATATTAAGTTATGTACTACTGAACAAAGCCCACCTTACCAATGTTGTTTTAGACTCAGAAATTGTGTGCTGCAACCAGTAGTGTATGGAGAATTAATTGTTACTATCAAAGCATGGTGGTCATGTGGACATAAATTCTACCCACCCCCAGTTTGAAAAAAAAAAAAAAGTAAAAAATTGGAAAAATAGAGAAGACAGAAGTTACAATTTGCAATGCAAAGATATCCTAAAATTAACACCATCCTTCAATGCTATCCAACTCTTATTAAATTGCTTAAAAACACAGAGCTAGCATGAAGCATGGCTTTTCCACAGAGGTCAAACTGTAGTCCCTGTTTAAAGTAACTGAGAATCTGATCCAAGAAAACATCTTGTGATTACCAAAAGCAGCCTATGCTGGCCTAATATTTCCACTGTTGAAATTATACTTATAAATTTTGTCTGGTTTTTACCTTCTCTGCTAAGGAAATTCTGTGGGCGAATATCCTAACTTGATTAGACCAATACTCAAAACTCGTATTTCTTACTGGATGCCAGGATCTCATTATAAGAATCTAACTTGGCAATAACAGGACTAAAACATGACACAGAAGGTAACAATTTCTTTTACTTATTAGTTGTATCCCTAAACTTCTCTGAAAAGTTATCTACAATTAGTCACAAACACTTTTTGCAGTGCTTCTCTTTGTGTGATTATGCAATACATCCACAAATGTGCATGTAATATCTTGGGATTTTTATTATCCGCTTACAGTAAGCGTTTCACCAGGTTTCTTTTTCCTCCTGTTTAAAGGCAGCAGTGGGAAACAAGGCAGTAAAGTACTGAGGTTCAATGAATACATAAGACACTAGCTGCACTCAACCCACCACAGGCAATTATTGTGCTTTTTTTCGACTCTTTAGTAGAGAAGCAAATTGCTTTTCAGAAAGAAATGTAACATATTCTTAAAGATTCATACACTTTTAAGTTCACAGAACTTCAAAATTATAATTTTTCCTACGATGTCCAGCCATTTTCACTGTTTCACATGCTCTTCAAAGTTTCATGTGGATTTATGAGTAAGTTTCTTTTTTAAAATTACTTGCCTCTGTACAGACTAGTACCTCTCAAAAAAGCCGCATAAGCAAAATTGAAATGGTATGTAGCTGTGATATTACTTCTGAGATGGAATAGTTATAATCCATATATTACTGTTTAGTACTACACCACAGCAGCACACAGCTATGAGATTTAATTTAACAGTTTGCTGGAAGTTTTCTAGAAAACGAATAGTTACAGACAGATGTTGATTTTGATTTTATATCAGCCGAAACCAAGTGAGATCATGAGACTAGCGTAAGTTTTTGCTTTCTTACTTTGAAATAAAAAAATAGTGGGGAAAGGAAAAAGATTAGGTGGTATTCTTCAATTAAAGTAAATGCAATCAAAATGTCTTGATTTCATTATTTTTGAAGCAATTCTAAAAACTTGCAAATTTTGATAAGAGATAAATTTTGCACTGTACATGCAAAAATTAATAACATGACAAGTCAAAAGAAGAAACATGTAATTAACAATAAACAGCAATCAGCTCTATCACAAAGAGGCTATTATTGCCTTTAAGTAAGGGACTGGGAAACATGCTATGTCAGTAGTTCTAGTATCTTATGATTGCATCTCTAATCCTACAAGAAATTGTTCGCTTGATGTAATTACTACTGGAATCTTTAAAACAGACTGTCAAACTATTCACCTTCCTGTCATCTTAGCTAATTATTTCCTGTAGAGTTACTAGTCCTTTGTTGACAAAAATGAACATTCAATATAACTAAGGGCACGATTAGGTTTTTTCCCTACCAGGTCTTTGCCTGTAAATCCTGAACAACAGAGCTAATAACAAATTAACGGATGGTTCCTATTAATAGTGGGGAGCCAGTATTTCCCTCTCCAGTTTAAGCTGCATAATATCTGTTCTCAGGTGCTTATATTACAGCTTCAGTCATCCATGGTCCTATCTTTTCCATTTGCCACATACAACTTCTCTATGCTGCCCGCCTTGCCATCCCCAATGAATACAGCTTCCAGGTCAAGGAGAAATGGAACCATATTTAGACTACAAACATGTTTATAAAGTTTTTATAAAGTTTTATATATATATATATATAAATACATATATATATATATATATATATATATATATATAAAGTTTTATAAAGTTTTTAAAGGGTAAGCCAAAAAAATGCAAAAAAGAAACCAAAAGAAGAGCTGTAGTGGAAGCAACAAGTGGCCTACTTAGTATACAATATTGTGAAAAATTACAAAAAGCAGGTGCCTAGGCAAGAACACAAGAATAGGAAAGTCACAAAAAAACATTTCTGTAGAATCTTATTCCAGTCTCAAACAATTTCTAACTCAAGGACTTCTTAACAGATTTTGCACTAAGTAGGTCTTGACATATTTATCTACCATGAACATGCCTATTTCCGCTTGAACCCATATAAGCTTTTAGCATACACAATATTCTGCAGTTTCCCATCTTCATTATATGGACATACCACCTACTCCTCTTTCTGCTTGACAAAAAACACAAGAGCTTTTATAGGAAAATGCTTCATGGACTTGCATTATACTTAAGCTGTAGATGTTTTGTAAAACCAAAGCTACACAAACACTCTCAGTCTTGGAAGTTGTTTTTTTGTTATAAATCAAATACATGATAAATGTCTGTAGAACAAAGAGTAATAACCTTACACAAGGAAACAAAGATTGAAATCACTGGCTACATCCAGCAGTCCTTTTGCCACCACTTACAACTTTTATTATAAGTTTTACAGTGTATCCAGCAGCATCTCCATATCTGAAGCTGTATTCATAAATAATCGTGTCTGTTTATGCCAAGACATTGTAGCACAGCACTAGAGATGAATACAGTATTTGAGTTAATACACACTTCCAGGCAGATCCAAAGTTCAGCTTGCAGGACACGACTCTTACAGTAGCATATTAGAGAGCTGTCACCCACTCTGCAGCACCAGCAAAGGGCAAGGATACTGTCAGACCTGTCAGTGTTAACAGTATCTAAAAGACTCACACCATCCTAAGAAAACTTACACACATCCTAACTCGTTAAATTACAGAAAAACACCCACATGCAGTTGCTGTTGCCACCAACAAGTTTTTGCTGAAGAGTAAGCTAGTAGCTTCAGCAAACTAGTAATAATACCCTTTGGAGTACATTGTACAGTCATTAATTCAGCCTTACTCTCTGTATATAAATGAATTCAGAAATACATTGTTTTCAATTACAGGCTTTACTAAACTGTACTCTGACATTCGGAAGTAGACTGAGCACTGTTAGGATGGATGTAAATGTATAAATGGAAATTTAAGAATATGCTGGACTCTTTGGAATCTAACAAGTCCAGGGAAAGCAACCTGGGAAGCCCATATTCAAAGTCTTAAAGGAAAAAGGTTTCTTTTCATTAAGGAATAAAAATAGATAAATAAATAAATAAATAAATAAACAAACAAAAGAAACAGAAAAGGCAGTAAGGTGTTCCCTGTGTTCTGCTTTAAGAACTTAACATAGCTATGGTAATTCCTCTGTGTACCCTTTGGGATAAGTTTGCTAGGGAAGCTGCTTGGAAGATCAGAGAGAGAGACGAAGGCAAGTATGCAGCAGGTATTCATAACATGAAGGATAGTACAATTATACTTCCTGTCACACACAAATTATAGCTCCTGTCACACACAAAAGAACCATGATAAAGTTACGATAAACAAACACAAACCCTGAGAAAATAAAGTAAAAAAAAAGGAAAAGAAACAACAACAAAAAAATCCTTTCTAGAAAAGCAAGTTCAAAGAATATTTGAAACAACCCAGCTGTTCTAAAGTATTAACTAAAGGAAGTCAGCATTCCGTATGAGTGGTAACAGAATTTCACACTTCCAGTGAAATACTCCCATTATCTGCTACTTGGCAATATACAAAAGTAACTAATTTCACAAAACTAAAAGGGATTAAATCTATTTTTTTGTCACATCTAGAGACACAGAGAGATGACACTCCTCTTAACTCTGGTAAGGGCGTGCAACGATTTCACACATAACTCACTACCCAGGCTGAAAGACAAGCTGTAACTCAGATTCAACACTCAAAAAGGACTCCGAGTTATCAGCCATGCTTTTCCTTTGCTCCCCTCTCTTGCCCATAATGACACAGTCACCAAAACTGTGTAAGCACAGCAAATCAACCCATCCACATATTTGAAATAACACGTGGGATGCATATGTCTATGGGCAGCAGTTTTAACTGAGAGCTGTTCAAGAACAGATCCCAAGATCAGCAAGTGAATCTGGCACAGCTTTTTCTGAACATCAACAAACTTAAAACTAGAAAAAAGGCCTTTTAAGTACTGGAGAAAAGAATGAGGACTACATAATAAAATATAAAGAAAGTTTAATTTCATATTACTCACAAACAAACTGAACCTTAGTAGGAAATCAGCAATTTTCCCAATTTTCCCTTTATTGTTATAGAGATGTCAGTTACGCTTTTTTTTAAAAAAACAACTCTTTGAGCTTAGATTTGACAGTGTAGATATAGCCTGTGTGACTATTTAAGCTCATGAAAGTAAAAGAACAATTGTCTTCTTTTTTGGGGGCACTAAAATCTACTTTTTATCCTATCTCTGAGAAGAGATAAAGTAAGACTGTAACACAGGAGAGTATACAAGTGTACAACTACTTTATTATTTGGGGTTTTCTCCTAAATTTGCAGAATTATAAACTGCATTTTTGGAAACACAAAGACTGGAGACCTCTATTTATATGCTAAGATAGGAAAAGAAAACACAGTGAAAAGGATGAAGCTGGACATGGTAAACATGCACTTGAAAACTATTTCTGCATACATAACTCTTTAATTCATTGGCACAAATCAGGAAATTTAAAAGACAAATTGCTAACCAGCATTCAATGCTTAAATGCACACATACATACATGTAAAAAGGCTTCCCTGTAAAAAACTTAGGAGAATGTGGAACCCTTGTGTACATGTTTCAGTAATACCCTTTGACAGTGGACCTCTTTTGTTTAATATAAAGAGGCCAGAGGCTACTAGAGCTATGAGACTTGTTTGTGTCTTCTGAATCAATTGTATCCTTCAAAATCAGTATTTTAGACTCTTCAGCATACTACCACTTTTCTCTCTCAAAACAGGTAAAAAAAATGAAAGTGGCTGCATGTTGACAAAGCTAAGGAATGGTTAGTCTGTGCATTCTCATTATTTCTAGTGTTTTCTAAATAAACGTGCTGTAAACCAGCTGAAAATGCAGTAACATAAACTGCTGGAGATTTCAGTCCCTACATAATAACATTTGCTATAAATATTGGTTCATGATGACTACAAATATAGTGATTTGCCTAATCACACATCATAGTAATTTAAATGAATGATAAATATTTGTCTAAGCTCTTCACTATTAATGTGAACAGCACACAGAAGTTCCTTAAAGTATGTGCATCCCCAAACTATTACTGCTTACCATGGAGACTGAAAGTTCCCTTGTAAGATCAGAATAAAATGTTCCACTAATCACATAAATAGCTTCCTAGGTACACTCTTCTAATACTTTAATAACACCTACTGTAAAAAGGAAAACATCTAGTAACATTATAGCTCTGAAAAAGAATTTCAAATATTTAGCACACCCAAAAGAATTTTCTGAGAAGTTGGTAAACAACTCCATTGCAATTCTTTGGTGCCAACTCCAGTCTTAAGAACTAGGTATACTTCTCTGATTTTAAAAAAACTTCACTAGGCACAGTATTAATCAGCATCCTTCCTTTTCCTCTGATAGTCTAAAAGAGACTCCAGAAATAAATGTTTAACATTCTTTTGTTCTAAAAACAAAGGGAAGTCCCTCAAGAACAGCCAGTATATCTTTTGGGAGACCACATGTTGGGCTGGTGGATTTTTTGATTGAAAGCTTTTTATTAGTGAAATTCTACTCTGAGTTTAGCTGGCCTCCATATTTTAATATTTCACCACCATTTCTGTTAGATCTCCGAAGCCACATTGAAGCCCAAATGAAATGAGTGATAAATTTATATTAATCTGGAAGTACTAATTCCAAGCCTGCTGGACACTCATTAAAATACAGTTTCAACAGAGCTCAATAGAACAGAAGGATTTAGCTCAGTAGACACATTTCAAACCAGTCTTTTTGGCTTCAAAACATGACCCAAAATCGCACAATCCATTGAGTTTCATTCTCAGTAAAAGTTTGAGGAAATCCAAAGTTCAAAGCAAATTTTAGGTGAAGTGACAGCATCATCTGTTTTTTCACAGTGAAATAGCACAGTAGTAGGCTTTTTTCCTTCAGATATACCTGCAATATCCTTTCATGTTGATAGGGTTTCATTCTGTTTATGCAATAGGTTGAACAATATGCCTGAATAAAAAAAATGTTATTGATAATGAGTACTATTAAAACATTGTGTAACTCTTTCAGCTGAGAGGTCTTAATATGGGTAAACTGCCTTCTCCATCTTGCTCTCCCAGTGAGTTGCTGGCGACATCTGGAAGTAAGTCTACTGTAGACATTGTTCCAAGAATGAGAGAACAAAAAAGATGTAAAATTGAGCCTACTGAAGGCTTCTTGGGACTCAATTTGACTTTTTCCATCTGGGTGTACTGCACAGAATTCATTACAGGAGATAGCCGTGGTGAGCTTATTTTACTCATAAATAATAGTAATGAATCAGCCAAACCCTGCTACTAGAGAGAGTAATTGCTATGAACCATATAGTTTTGAAATGAATACTTGGTTGCCTTTTAATTATTAGTTGCTCCAAGTTAAATGACTTCTGCTCACACTGCATCACAACACATTTAAGGAATTTAATTAAAAGTCATGGAATATTCTATCTTAATATTTATTGATAACATTTTTTTTCAGATTCCTTTAAATAAAATGCTACATGCACACATGGAAAATATATATTAAAAAAAAAAAAAGGAGGTTTATCTTTGGTTCTGCATACATTAAACATGTCAAAATGCTATAAAATTTAGAGTCTCAGCTCTCCATGGCTTTGGCTTGAACCGCATTTTTCATTCAATATGCTAATTATCTGAGAAAAGCTACTAACAGTGAAATATAGTCAAAACTTTTGTTCCCTTAGGCAGATACAGAAACCTAATCTCTTCAAGTCACTAGTACTATTTATATATATTTAAAACAGTGAATAAAAGCAAACTGTAGCTAAGAATTTTTTAAAATAATATAATTAAATTATTTAGCAATAATTACAGTATTCACATCAGCATTTGAACATTGCCAAGACAGCTGTTTAAAGAAATACAAAGTAAACAATGTAATGTCATACTTTTAAACAATGTAATGTCATACTTTTACATAGATGTTCGCTTACTTTAGCTCAGATATTTCCAGCACTTTTGAAGGAGGCAATTGTTTCAGAGTGTGCCAAAACACAATACCATGGATGTTTTTTCAAGCAACAACTAATAAATTTTTGTCCTTATAAGACCATTAGCTAATGTTTTTGGCACTACTACGTGCTGTTCCAATTCTATTTCTGGCTAAACATGAGGTAGGTCATAACATAAGAAAAAAGAAAGTTTTTCTTTGCTTTTATACAATCTGCAAAGAAGCTGGGCTTGTTATGCCTGTAACGTACTTACACTCTCAGCACTACTGAACTGTTAAAAGAGAATCTGTCCATCTCATGTGGTACGTGCTGTTGTACTCAGTACCACAACACTGTATTTTTACACCTCGTGGTCCAGTCCCTCTCCTGTGTATTCAGTTCAGATGCCTCTGCATCTGTGGCATGGATTTCCCTTGGGTGTAGTCACCTTTGCTATTTTTAGCGCAACAGAGAGGCACGACTCATCAGAACTATTAATTAAAGGCTGAAGGTGAAATTCATGAGGTCTGTTTCCCTCAGTAAATGAATAGTTGCATTACAGCAGGAAATGTGGTAGTGAACTGCATTGATGCAGAGAGTAGAAAACCACTGCCAAAAAGATTTGCAAAACACAGTGGTTTGCAGGGTGGAGGAGCAACCCCCTGCCTTGGTCAGGCAGGATAGCAAACGGCAGTCAAGCTACTCCAAATTTCCAACCAAAGGTAAGGTCAAATTGATTCAATCCTTGAAACAAATTTTTGATACTTAGCCTCTGAAGCTTTTTTCCTGGTTTTGGCTTCCCTACGAAGCATTTTTCTGTTGAGTTAGCACATTGATAAAAAAGCTACAGAATACTTATTTTAAATAATTACTTCTGTAATGACTATGAGAATAGGAGTAAAATCTGATCTAAACCTCAGGGAGAGAGGAGAAATAAAGCAGTTTTTCTGTGTTTGCTGGACCCTCATTTCACATTGTCTTCTGGAATTTATAAGTCATGAATACTTTTTCCTTACTCTATTTTTTCCCTTCTTTTTTAAATATATAATAGGCAAGCAGCACAACTTCTGCCTAGGTTAATTATGCAACCCCTCAAGTACTAAATCATTTCTTTGATTGCCACCCACATTACTAATCCACTTTGAAGAGTCCTCACATCCCGTCCTTGTAATTCCCAATACCTTTCTGATAATTGCAGTACTTGTGGCAGCAGGAATGAAATGTTTTGTACCTATTACGTTGAAGTGGTCCTTAGATGTAAAGTGTGGAACTTTCTCAGTGCTGCTGACAGGATGCACAGAGAAGACCTAGGAAGACAGATCAAGTGACTGCTTCTGCTGCTGTCCTATGGAGGTCATCTTGGTTTGCTTTATTTCAATTAAAAACGCAGTCCTACTACTCAACAGAACATGACTGGTGAGAAGAAAAGATGTTATGTACAACAGACTTTTGGTATATGCATTAACATTTTACCATAAATCTCATTAGCTATTGCTGTATACAACATAATCAGACAGCAGTGAACAAAGAATCATTTTGTTTTCTGGGCAATTAGTGAAAAAGAAAATTATGTAGGGAAGCTTTATAGTTGTCATTAATATTTTAATACTGAGACACTGAATTTTAAAGCCAAGATTTGTCCTTTTAAGAAAGTATGTATCAGCTGTAAAACTAGATACTTGGGGTTCAGACTCATAAAACAGGCCTGTACACTAAGATTACGAGTATATATACATCTAATACAAGAAAGTGCTGCAAGCTCGATCAGAAATATCATCTGTACTTGCAAAATAAAGCAAATCTGAAATGCATAAAAAAAGCAAGTTCTGCAAATTATTTTAAAGTTTTAAATGAAAATTATTTTCATTTTTTCAATTTTTTACAAGGTGTAAAAGAGGTTATTAATTTTAGTCAAAACAATTCTATTTATTTAAGGTGAAAGTGCAAGATCTGACATACTACACAGGTCAGAAAGAGGGAATTCTCTATTCACAGCAGTAGGTTGCATCTTCCTTCCTGGTAGATGTTTCTTTTGGGCTATATACAATGTATTAAAAATGAGAATTCAGCCATCAGGAAAATTTAACGTTATGTAACATTTAAATTTATTTCAAATTATCTTTTAGAGACAGTAATTTTGTATATTTAAATTACTACTAGTTAATTATTGATAGGGCTTTACTACTATGTATTATATACTGCTATTTAATATCTGTGTTTGATTTTACTATTTACTTCTGTGCAGCATGACCGTGACACAAGGCAACTACCTTCTTGACAGTAATTACATGAGAAAATGTCAGGAGATAAAAATACACACCTAGAGCATACAAAAAAGGATTACAGTTATTTTTACTATTCTTAATATCACAATAGTTACAACAAAATCAGATCTGCAAAACATCACAAACATTGTTAAGTGTTTATGATTTTCCGAACTCCTCTCTCTTCTTTTACATGCATTATTATGCAAGTACTGTTAAATGTATATATTGTGTATATATGTGTATTTTACACTTGCTATCAAATATTTATGATATATCCGGTTAACCTGGTGAACGATATGTTTTGTTTGTTCTTTTCACTAGCTTAGTAACATAGAAGGGCTGAATAACATTTTTAGCCTAACAGCTATGATTGCGGCCTTTTCACATTGATAGAACCATTATAAAAAAAGGTGTCCACTGATGATTCTCTCCTTGTGATTATAGCAGGCAGTTTTGTGGCTCTTGGTTTCACATCCTTATAGTAAACAAAATCCCCCTCTTCCAGATCAGGAAGTGTTAAAACAACATGACAATATTGCAAGAAATCAATGCCATTAAGTCATTGTACATGCTCCTATCAAACACAGGTATTGCAGAAGGAACAATTCTTAAACATATTTTTCATCTCTTTTGTTGTTTGTGACAGAAAAAAAAAATCACAGTTGTTTTGAATGTAGTTGTTACCTATTCAAATAATACATAATCTTCAGATAATTTTAAAAGAGAGCACAGGAATTAGATGTGTGCCCAGTGCTTGCTAATTTCTAGCTCTGCTATGACGCTAACTGTTGTGTTAACTCAAGGAAGGAGCTTTACATGGCGCTGTTCTTCTCCTCACTCTTTATCTCTCATCCATTTCGACTGTACATACTGGAACAAGAGTTACATTTCTCTTGTGTAACCTTCCCCACAAAATATGTGCTATTTGTTACTATTATTCCTTAACACTATTTCTGAGCAGAACATTGTTGGCTAACCTTGTTGGCTAATCTTTTTGTCTAATAGGTTCTCTCTACAGCAGGATAAATATAACACTTATAGTCAAGTTTAAAGTGCAGATGTTACAAAATTCAAATATGCCTTTCATTAACATTTCCTTGCAAAATATGCACTAGAACATTTATTGAAAAAAAACCCACCAACCACTCCAAATTCACTCAATCCAACTATATATTGTGGAAATAATGTTTTAGGTATCAGCTGTTGTAAGCAGATGTGGAAATTACATACTTTCAGGAGCAAGGTGTATGTAAATGACATATTAGGCTATATAACACTAAATGTCCCCATCACAATTCTGAACATGTCATACCATCCCTAACCACCAAGCCATGTTCACTCATAGCACCACCTGAGGTCTTAGATTGTGCTCCCATTAAAACTGTACTCATAGCTGCCTAATCTCTCAAGAAGTGATTTAAAACACTTGTCTCAGAACCCAAATTTTAAGATGAAAGCAATACCAATTTTTTTTTAAAGGAATTCCAAAGTAAATATACACATTAAATGAAATACAGGTGAAATAATATAGTATTTCTATATAGCATAGTGAAATACTGTAGTATAGTATACACGAGTTGAGTTGAAGCTCACACAGAAAAAGAGCCTATAAAACCATTACAAAAGATGGATATGGGGTGAGAAGAAGCTACCTGAACTAACAGCAAAGCTGCAGAGTGATCTGTCTTAGCAGTTGAGCCACATTATCTTCGGTACTGAAAGAGAAAACTTTCTGATCAAGTTTCAGAAGAATTTCAGGCTTCAGCTTTCATAGGATTACCCATCTCAAAATCACCATGCTTTAATGGAAGAGGACAGCAAAGTGTGAGACTGCAGAAATACCCATCACCACATTCTTCATGTTTTTTATCAGTCTCCCAGGCTACTTCTGCTTTGTTACTGTCTGGCTTGGTGCTCCAATTTTCCATGCAGCACAAGCAAGTTATACGACGAGTTAATAAAATGATACAAAACTTGTCTCAAAATCACTCCAACTTTCTGAAGCTATCATGTCTCTATACCCACTTCACTGTCCATCTGCAAGGTTACATAAATTACACACTACGAATTCTCTGGCCTATCTTGTTCCTAGATCTCAGAAGACTGTGAATGCTTTCTGGTATCCATAACTGTTAATAAACCAGGAGTAATAAAAACATAAATGTCTTGACATGAAATTCTTCACAAATTCTCCATCAAGTAAGCTTTTCCTTATATGTTAATCAACACAATCTCACCCATCTGAGCATGTACAGCTCTTCTCAGACACCATTCAGCTTCTGGCATTGAGTTCCAAGATGCACTGAGACCCATGCACACATTGGTTACATAGCACACAGATGATGTAGCTCTAACTTAATTACCTGGTTTTAAGTCATTATAAATTATACTACTTTTTCCCTACAAAGGACTATCAGAATCTGTAGTGAGCATTTTTTCCAATCAACAAAAATAAACACCAGTATGGTGTCTCAGTGACTAGCAGAAACAATTATATGTTGCACAAACATGCATTCATTTCCCAGTGGATATTACAACGACTATTATAAAAAAATACAAATATGTTGCATCTATAATACAAACAGTCACAGCACAAAGGTAATGAAGCAAATCAAGCATAAAAATTGCTCAGTTTATTCATAAGCTTGCATTGTGTGGGCTGCTTTATGCACAGGTATATAAAGAATTCAAAATTTCTAACATCTCTGCCATATAAAAATATAAACCCCAGAACCAGGATAGTTTAATGTACCATAAAAGAAAAATGCTAGAGTGCTACTTCGAAAACAAGAAAACCATTTTCTGTATGTATTAAAAACCACCATAAAAAAAAAGCAATTGAAAACTTGGCGCCAAGAAGCATTAGCTGTTGGATTTTTCACTTAGACCTTTAAGTAGACCAGTTTCACTATGAAAACTGGAAAAAAATAACTTTACATCTTTGAGATGGAAGTGGTTGAAAAAAAAAAAAGATGGACTCGCTACTTCAAGGACATGTAACAAGATAACACTAATGTATGCACTAGTCTGAGACTGAAAACGGAGAGCCTGCAGATCTAGGTAGGCATGGTAGTACCAAATAAGCAGTAAGACAGAGATTTTAGGGTTTTTTTCTCATTTAAATTTTTTTTTAATATCTGTATTTTTTAAAGAATAAAAGTGATTGAGGTAAGCAGTAAGAATGTTCCTTCTCTTGTGAGGCAGCCGGTATTCAGGTCTTTCAGAAGCTTAGCAAGGATAAAGCACAGTTACGTTCAGACTATCTAATTGCAGTTTATAGGCTTCCTAGAATTATTAGGATAAATGGAGTTAGCAGGCAGAATAGAGTCCTGAGAGCTAAAAGATTGAAACTTTTAAGCATTGCAACTGTAGTATGATTTCTGTAAAAAAGTTCACCCACATTACAGATAATGATATAAGGACTTAGTTCCCTTCTTAATTTAATCAATGTGTTTCTATTCATTGACATCAGATTCTGATTCCACAGATAAAACTAGGATCCTCACAACCAATAAGTACAATCTGAAATGGTAGCAGTGTTATCTAAAAAAAGAGAAAGAGAATGAAGAAAGCATCAGGATGATATAAAAGAGGCAATAACAAGGAGAATCCATGAGCCAAGATGTTGTGGAGATATACAACATGTTCATTCACGCTGACACTTTTTACTGATGGAGTGAAAGAGAGAACTGCAGAGCATAAGAATCTGCATTTTTTCCTCACTGGTCTATAGTAAAAGGTGAATCCTAATTGGAAAAAAACACAACTGTGCAGTTCTTTCTATTGCTACTAACAGCAGCAGAGTTACCTCTAAGGGCAGAGTTTTGACAAGAAAAGCCCAAACTGTGGTGATTAATCTTCTGAAGAATACATATTTAAGTCAGGCTACAATTATTTTTTGCATTCATAATAAACCAGGAGACTTTACTGAAAGCTAGACATTAGACTTTAATTTAAAAAACTCCTCAGCTTAGCTTGATAACCAAGTGCATCTCACTCTCAGATTAATGTGTTTACTTACAAGAAGAAGCAAGCAGTAATATCTTTGTAAATCCAGCTGATGGCTGGAATAAAGCACTCTGGCTTTCAAACAGACAGGATCTTTACTAAGTAAGAAAAAAAAAAAAAATTAAAAGGATTTTAGATTTCAATTCTTTCCAGCTTGCTGCCCAGTTCAACTCTTTATACATCTACTTCCTGCTCTCAATAAAAAGACAACTTTGAAAAAGAAAGAGGAAAAAAAGCAGATTGGTGCATCCTAATTCTCTACTAAAATCAGACACATGCTCCAACTTTTCATTTTGTGGATTCCACCAAAAGAAGAGGTGAAAATTAATTCTTGTGATCTCAGAAGTCAGGGAGAAATCATTTCATTATGAAAAATGAAGACATAGCTGTCTTTAATCCATGAGCTATGAAATGCTCTGATCAAAGAAGCAGCATTCAGTGAAAACGAAATTAAATTCTATTTTCTGTTGACTCATATTGCCTTGTCAAATCTTTTGAAATCTATTATTTGCAGATATTGCAACTGTCCATTACACTGTCCACTTCTATCACACGAATTTTAATCCTCCACTTGTTTTGATTAAACATGTGAACAAAATTAAACACAGTTTTCATGATCTCAGTATCTGACATTTCACACACCTATTTGCTCTTCAGATCTTTCACTGTTATCTTTTGTCAAACAACATTCCTGCAGTCATGGGTCAGGTACAAAATATTTAACATTTGAGCCAAAGCAAAAGTAAACCATGTTAGTTCAAAGCCTAACTGACATTTACATTGATCAACTTTTAAAGTAGCTGTAGCTAAACTGAATAAAAATCATTTCATTAATATGCAGTAATAAAAGAAAATTAATTATTTTTCCATTGAGCTCCTGTTGTGGTTGCTGGCACAAGCTACTATGTTCATGTTCATAAAATCTGAACATGGAGATTTGCTAATTGCTACAGTTGCCAAGACATTAGTATTCCAGATTGCACCACGGTGAGGTACCAAAACCTCTGCACTGATAATATTAAACTAGCCATTGAAATTTTCATATTTAATAGTACCATGTCTATGCAACATCCACATCGCAAGTAAAAGTGTAAGAACAATTCAGATTCCTCAAAGCTTAGTAATCATCAGCAGTGCCCCAACTCTAAGAAGAAATATGCTGATTGTCCTAATACTGCTCCGTGCTTTGAAGTTACACAAGTCATGACCTTCAAAGTAGTGAGTGTTATCACTGAATGACAGTTAATATTACTTTCTAATAGACATTAAGAAGAATATGCAAGGATTCATTTTCACATGAAAGTGTGTAATGTACCTGCTTCTCTTGGGTGTCTGATACCTAGAAACCCTGAAATGTGATTGAAGGGAGAACTGTCATAGAGTGACTACAGCCATCTGAAAGTAATGATACTACACAAATCATGCGGTTAGCCATATATCCATATAATCTCTCTCTCACTTTTGCTAGTACGTTACCAATAAGATGATAGAAGGAAGACTTTGAAGAGCAAAACTTCTACAAGACATGTTAATCTTTAAATATAACTTAACAAAAACTCTCCTGAGGATTTTAGGAATCCATTAGTGTTAGAAATGGAGAAAACTGTTCACTGCCTGAATGTAAAGTGGCTGTGAAACATACTGTGCAGCCCCTGCAGACCAAAACCTCCACCCTACCTTATTCACGACTCCTCTACCAGCACTACGTACATCAGTCAGGTAGCACCACGGAGACCTATGCAACAGCCATGCCCTAACACTCTGCCTGAGCTGCCCACCCTGTGGCCAATGCTGTAAAGTTTCATTTCAGACCAGCTGCATGCTATAAAGTTTTGATAGCCTACACCGATTACTGAGACCTTGAGGATGTCTCCCCCTACCTGAACATTTCTGCCAGCAAAGCCATGGAGCAAGCAGCACCATGCCAGAGACAGGGATGTTGCCCTGTGGTCTCTACTGTGCAAGGTGTGCAGCTGTTTTTGTGGAAGAGCCTCCTTCATTGGCCTGTGCTGTGACTGCACTAGAAAAGTCTCTGCTGCCATCAAGACACCAGGGATAATCTTGACAATTCACCATAGCTTTGGAGCAACTTCAGACATCAAAAAGTCTTTCACATAAACTGAAATGTAAGTAGGCAAAATCTCCAGTCTCCAAGGTTCATGCTGGATCAGCAGAAGTAATGCAACTTTTGCAGATGACTGTCCATGAAGCTACAAGCCCCAGCTGTGGCCACTATCCTGTGTATTCTGTTAGTTCTCCTGAGATACCAGGGAGGTGGAACTGATATCCCAGTTCCACCAGTTAACAACTGGCACCCTGCTGAGGAACAACACCACAGCTTCTCTTGCTTCATTGGTCTATCACACCTGGGGACAAAACAGTGACTAAGAAGTTACTTTGTCCCTTACAGTCCCATAAGATTAAGCCCAGGATTTGTTTTGAGGGAGGATTCTGTGACCATAACTTTTACTAACTTCTGAATCTTAACCTGTAGAAAAGAATTTGGCTGTCTTGAAAGAGACAACTGTCTATTTAAGGCTATGAAAAATTCTAAAAATATGGTCAGTACTGAAAATAGTAAGAAGGTCTTCTAATCTGATTCTTTTGAATGCCCTAAAAATTATATTGTATGGATGCCCAACCCGTGGAAGTGGTCAAAACCAGGCTGGATGGGGCTTTTTTTAGTGGGAAGGGTCCCTGCCCATGACAGAGGGGTTGGAATTAGTTGATCTTTAAGGCTGCTTCCAACCTAAACTATTCTATGACTGTATGAAAACACAGGGTATAAAAAGGTTTGATGAATAATCATCAAAGAATTTGAACAACTACAATTTATTGTGTTTAACATACAAAATAAATTTTCTTACTTTCCTGAAGAGAGGAGCAGATGTATTTCCATTATCTTGGTTTACTGGGTTCAAATTCAATATTGTTTCTGATTTCTCTCAATCAGATATATTTGCACTAAGTACTACTTCTGGTAAGGTATTAATTTTTTGACTGACTAAAGCAATTTCAAAAAAAAAAAAACAAACAAAAAACCAAAAAACCCAAACCATAAAATGTCTCTTCTTGCTTGTAATTGCTTGTCATTCTTCCTACCGCTGTGTAACTTTGTTCTTCAAGTGTACACCAAGTTTAATGAGAATATGGTGTGTTGGGAGTGACACTATGTCACAGAAAGCAAACTAGTAAATACATTTCAGGGAGATTTTCTGTAGATAGAAAAGATGGCTCTAGAAAGTTGGCTGGAGTATGTGAAAGATTGCATGTAATACATTACTTGGATTATTTTTATCCATTTTCAGTGAGTAACTGCCCATGTGGAAGCCACAGAATTCTACAAGTTGATATATCATTGAAAATATTTCTTTTGTCAAGGTACATGTTTGAGAATGACATAAAAATTATCAACAGAATATTGCACTTCTAGAAATGACGGGCTCATACTATATTGGAAAGTAGTATGATCTGGGTTTACTTCTCTGCAAAGCTTCTTATGCATCAGAGTAGATTTACATGAACAAGACTAAAGAGTACTCAAAACACTGATTACTATTTCCTCTTAGAAAGATATATAGGCAAAGTTGAGTTCACTTTTTAATACATTTTATTGGTGAAATGGCATTTGTGAGGTGACTGAAAGTAATTATCCTGTTTACAGAAAATATTATCAAAATTGTGATTTATTCTTCACGCTTGAATTATCCCAGATGATAAAAAGTACAGGCACTTTTGAAAAAAACAGACCAGTTCTTTTGAAAAAATAAGGCTTCACCCCAAAGACAAAAGACAACTTCATCACTCAAGGATGTGTGATCCTTCACTGAAGCACAGCATACCCTATATTCCTGATTTTAACATCTTAGGATGACATGGCAAAAGCTGCAGGGACGAGCATTGTCAGGATTGCCTGTACACCACACTCTCCTGATGGAACTGCCCCATGTCATGTGGTAACTACAGATCCAGGCAATTCACAGGAGCATCAGGGGCTGGCACAAGGCTCAAAACTTGTTTCACCACACAGGCCACAGAGCTGAGGACGCGCTGACTGGCTGTGCATGTCCACGAATATGTTTTGTGTTCCTCTGTCAAAACCTAGGAATTTTATCTGCTTTCAAATTCATCAAAAGCACGAATAGGCCATTTAGAGTATTTCATCCTTACTGAATGCCCTGCCTCATCTCAAAAACATCAAAATATAGCATATTTCTCCTGTGTATGAAAAATGCACTTTGTCTTAACACAGGCTTATGTTTCAATTTACATGCATATTACATAGAGGGAGTTTATTATAAACATTCTCACAGACATACATACACACATCAAGTATTCTGTTAATTTCATACATGTTCTTGCACAAAATGCATGTAACTATGCCAATTAACAGAGAATGACACATAAGGAGAAATACAGTCGTGGGGAACGTAAGTCTCACAGAAATTATTTTAGTTCATTAATGAAAAATAAAATTAAAAAACCTCTTTTGAAGATGTATGCTCTTTTCAGAGTATAGCACATGTATAATGTGCTCAATGAGGCAGCAGATCAAATCATTAGAGATCACCATAGTTGTTTTTAGACATTAATAGCTTCTGAAAAGTCTTTAAATTATTAAAGCACCAAATAGATCTAAGTATCCACTTATATAAGACACCCCAGGTCTGATGCCCAGATCTCATCTGTAAGCATCCAGGCAGGTGGACAAGCCCAACGAAGGAATCAAACAAAATCCAACAGAGGATTTGGAGAGAACAAGGTGGTGAGTGTGATATTGAAGTGGTTGGAGCTGCAGCTGCTCTGGGGAGGACACTCAGTCTTTCATATACACTACCTGTACCACCTGCAGAGATTCCTCAAGCATACGCCGAGGCAGACATATGAATGGAACCTAAATAATCACCAGGAAACAAAAAATACCATTGTGCCTTTTGAATTTCAACAGCAAAGGAGGAAGTGAGGTGGGAGGAATCAGGTACTGGGAAGAAATGAGAGGAATGTGCGTGGTCTCAGCCCAGAAAACAGGAAAATGGGAATAGAAGTCCCCTGCTCTGGAGAAAAGCTAATAGAAAGTTTTCTGTGTTTCTCTATGTGCATCTCTTCACACAGGAAACATTAAAAGTGTATGCAGCAAGGTCAGCCGAGGGGAATGCTTGTAAAAAGCACAGCAGATTGGGGCATTTAAAAAATAAGCTTGACAAAGCATTAACAAGATCTTATGCAGTAAAATTTTATGCAGGAACATCACAAATGTCTTAATAAGCCTGATTTCCATAGGCTGGGGTCAGAGTGCAGTGTTGATTATTACAGGACTACTTTTATGGTAACAGCATAAATTACTGCAATTCCATGTTTAGATCAGTACACTGAATTCACAAATAGGCATTTATTCATTCATAAATACTTGTGATTATAAATGACCTATTTACTCAGGGAAGTTTATGAAAAGAAAATCCAATGAGTTCATCTCCAAAAATACTAAGAACATCAGTACATAAATTTTCCTACAAACATGCATCTTGCAAACTCAGAATAAAATTTCTTTGCTGCACAGAATCAATGACAGATTATTGCCCACCACAGGAAAGCCAACTCAGACTAATCTTTATTTATTCTTGATGTTCCTTACTGCCACTTTCCAGCTAGAGCGATAGGCTGCAACACCAATTTGTTAGAAAATATCTAAGTTTTACACGTATCTTCACAAAAAACCGCTTAGCTTGGTGTGGCATGTCTTCATGGCACAAACCTACTGAGGGTGGAATATTCCCTTATAACTTCTCTTATATTTATTTTTCTTCTTTTTTAATTTATTTTTCTTTACCCCTAGGTAAATTCAACAACGCCCAGAATCTTCCCAAAATAGGTAAAGAAAAAGATAACTAAAATTTCAACAGTTGTTATGTCATAAAGGCACCGTGCTGCTTCTATTTTTCCTTCAGTAAGATTTAAAAATTAGAATCAGAGGAAAACCCTCCACCACTTTTTGCTTTGAGATGAGTAAGCTCTTTATCACAGTAGCTGTTTCCAAATAAATGCTAACCGCACATGTGACATTAAATTCTGTGAACACTTCAATTGGATTGCACCTAGCTGAAATGCACACATTCACCCCTTCTCTCCTTTCTTTTCTTCTCCCCCTCCTCTGTCACTGAAAAGGACATGTTAGAAACCCAGCAGGGAGGCTCCCAGCACAGGACAAGCAAATCCCCAAACCAAGTGCGCTAACAAGGTAAAGAAGTTCAGTTGCAACAAGAATTTAGTTACTGGCAGCAGGAAGCCAGTGAATAAATCAAAAACGTACTGTGTTTGGACTGATGTGCTTGGTTCTGGCCCCTCATCCTAAAGATGACACAACGGAAATAGAGAAGATGATAGATAGATAGATAGATAGATAGATAGATAGATAGATAGATAGACAGACAGACAGATAGCTAGATAGGCAGGCAACAAAGGTAGTGAAACTGATTTTTGCACAGAAAAAAAAAGAAAAACCCTAAATAAATTAAACCTAAATAAAGATTCTTCAGCTGGAAAAAGCAACAGCTGAAGGAAGACATAACCAAATCATAAACTGCTATTCACCAGTACCTTAGCATGAATGACTAATCTTTTTCCTACTCACCACCACCAAGGTAAAGATTACTCACACACTCTCATAATGCGGAACGCAAGGAGGATTAAATGAAACCATCAAGGTGCAATTTCAAGACACAGCATAACTGGAATTCTTCCCTTGGTTAAAACCAGTCATTCTTTCATATTTCCTACACTCCTCTACAGTTCAGAAAATCCTTTAGAAAAAGTTGAAGTGGAGCTTGAATGTTTTCAATAGATTATATGCTCTGCTCCAGTAAATGGTTTCATAGCAGGTGGAGGCAGGGGGGGGAAAGACATACACAGTATTATAATTCAAGAAAACTGTTAGCCTCCCTGTTCTCTTCCAATCACACATCTTTCTTTGTCCTTTCTCCTCAAAAAGAAGATGCACGAGTTACTGAATAAAGCTGAGAATTTGGGGTAATTAAGGACATCTAATTAAGGACATACAAGATAAAGCTTGATCTAAGACTGGTAGAGTCACACAATCCTCTTATGTGAATAAATGTAAAAACTTGCAACAGGAGGGATTAATGAAACATGAGAGGGAACATAGATGCAGATAGCTAGGATGAATTGCAGACAAGTATCTTTTCCAGATTACACCCCTTTGGCATTTTCCATGAAAAGAAAAAAAAAACAACTCCATTGTCAAGAGGTAAGACGATGTGAGGAAACGTAATGATTTAACTTGTGTGTCCAGCAGGCCCTATCAGCTACTCTCCTTGAGTACATGCAGCCTAGAGACAGATGACCATCAGGATAAAAGGATGTTTATCAGATGTTAAAATTGAAGAATCAAATATATTTGCATGAAATTTAAAGCTACCAACTGATATTCTACATTTCTTCAGACATTATGAGATACAAGCAGCTCACTGTGATAAAGTTACGTGCAATTTCAGTTCATCTGCAATATCAGCACATTTAGAAACACATATTATATAAACACTCAAAAAAACCCCAACTGTTGAGATACAAGAAGAGCGCTACTTATAGTACATTTGCTTTATTTATTGTATATATTGTAACATTAAATCATGTAAATTAAGCCACATCTTAAGGGAATACAATTATTTTGGGTTAACACAGAGAGGTGAACACATGCTTTTATTTTTCAAACACTTTTGATTGGAGGCTTTCATAGTAAGAGACTACCTAGCACAAAACATACTAATTTTCTTGCCTTTTTTTTTTCTTTAATGGAGAGGAGGAAATGGAAAGAATAAAATAGTGAAAGAGTATTTTACTTAAAACCCCAGCAAGTTGTTAAATACTGAATACCAAAATTTAAGATATACATACTTCTGTTCATGCCGCTTTTTTTGCTAATTTACTCAAATCCCTATGCACTTTCCTTTCAGGTTTCTAGTTTTTTGTGTCTTTTGGAAGACTTTAAATCAAAACCATGCCTCAGAACAACAGAACACCGGAAATCTAAATTCAAGGCACTGAGCTGATCACACTCAGACAGCTCAAACTTAATGAAGAGAAATATTTAAAAATAAAATGTCCCAGTTGAATGAAATCAAATTAGTCTAATTTGAGAGTCCCTTTAAGTCTGCAGAGTATACCCTTCGCCTGAAATTCAAACAGACTTCAGACAACAACAATCTGGAGGTTATTTTATGCCATGTTGTACTCAACCACCAGGTAACGCAAACTCAGAACCCTCTGCCACTGAAAACTCTCATCTCTGTGGATATCTCACAATTAGTCAAACCTACCTCCTGCACCACCTCCCACATTAACCTTAAAGGATAAGATATTTACCTGTTTCTTTTGAAGCAATGAAAAATTAATTTTTCTTCTTCCATGAAGAAACTAAAACAACACGTGCAAGTGCATTAGCAACCACTGCTTTTATGAGGGTGGGCAAAAGCAGTGTGCCAGTTCCCTTTTGGATTCTACTCCAAAAAACAATCAATCATTACTACTCCTTTAGTAGCAATAGTATTTTTGATGGAGCTCATGCGTGTTAAGGAAGAAGCCTTAAAAGAATTAGCTTTGCTTGAAACAAATATCAGGATGTAACAGTGGAAATGAGGGGAAAAAAATACTTAGAAATATTGAAAGGCAATATTGTAGTAGGGATGATTCTAAAAAGAAAACTCAGGAAGGCATCCTATACAAAAATACTTTTTTGGACTTCTACCATTTGCGATTATGAATATTTTCTATATCTACAAATATGCACTGAAACACAGTATGTATAATCCTGAGTGAATATCTTGGGATTTTAACTCATGCTCAAAAGCCACAGAAATCAAGCTCCAAAAGCGTTCCTGAAAGTACGTTCTTGCAAATTTATCGCATAAGGTATTTCTGGAGATCCATGTGGTTTCCCATTTAACCAATAGTAACTACAAATCAGCAGTTAAAATAGTAGTTACAATAGTTACTACACAGTTTTGGCTGTGAGAGGGATGGCTGGGAAGTCAGCATCATCTCCTGCTACCTCAAACTCATGAGTCCTACTGGATTTACTGAACCTAATAATGCACCTGCCACACTAGAACTTACAGAACAGTTTTAGAGACAAGCAAAGTTTTATTATAACTCTTTTCTTGTTAAATTTTGTGACAGAAGGATGACAGTGCTCTAATTGCCTATTTCCTAATGCATCTAAATGAAAAAGTAAAAATAGCAAAGCTGAATAGTAACGATGAGGTGCCTAGGGAAGATCAAGGGACCATCCACCCCAGTTTACTCCTCTGTATTTTCCATTTCCATTACTTTTTAACGCTGAGGGTCTACAGGCTGAGGATACAAGGACTAAGGATCAATTTATAGAGTTCATAATGTGGCCTGGGATCACGTAGTGAGACTTTTGGAACACTACAAGAAAGCTGGTATTTTATAAGACTTGATGAAAGACAAGTTGATGACATGAAAAGATAAAGACATTGTAAGAAACAAGTACATTCAATTTGGTCTCCCAGGTGTCTTCTATACTACTGATGAAAGTGCAATAATTTCCTAGACTTTGTCTTACAGCTGGTAAGTTTCAAGCTACCCTTTTTCCACAGAACAGCAGCAGTTCTATAAACACAATTTCTGTACTTCTTCCACTTACCCTTTATGCAGCAGAGGGGAAGAAAAATGTTCCTCCTGAAACTTTATCTACATACCACTGACAAGAGGAAAAAAAGAAATCAGTAATCTCGATTGCTGATTCCTTTTACTCTAAATTCACATCAGTAAAGCCTGAAGATTCTTTTCACTATTGTTTATTATGCCTTTACTTGCCTAACTTGTTCTGAATTAGTAACACTCTGCAAACTAGCTTTGAGAAAAAAAATATTTATTTCCATTTTAAATGCCATAATTAAGTAATACTATCTTCCAGGAAAATTCTTCATGAAAGGAAGAATGGGGTGCCTTGGCTCCAATGTACAGCAATAATCCCTAAAAGATGGATGTTTCAGGATGATTATTACAATCAAATAAAAAGCATTCAGATTTTAACTATGAAGTCCCTCTGCCTCTCACATGGAAGAAGGACTTTAAAATATTGCATTTTGATGCTTTTTTAACATGTGCTTTTCTCCACATTTGGGAAACACACAATGAGTATCACTAATACTCAAACTATGCTTGCAAGCAAACACCACAATAGCTTGAGAAAAAGAAACACAGCACTTAATACACTTGGAGGCTGATATTTTGACCATTATGGTCTGTTGAAGGAAAAACGTGACACATTCTATAATATGAAGAGCACTGAAGTACTCAAACAAATGGAACAGATAACTTCAAACAGTGCAATCTTTGCTTAGATGGACTGACTGAATTTATGAGCATCTTACTCCTTATTCACATCATGCTGATTGTAAGATAACAAATGTGATGTCTGCAGGGCTGAAACCTCCCAAGAAAGAGCTCGTCTTTCCCTGTTGTCCTACTTTGCCTGTAGCATTGTCTTCCTCATATAGCTGTGTAAGAAGGAAGGGTTTTATTTATTTTTTTTTTTAATCTTTTAAAAAGAATGTAATTGAACCCAGGTTTCCAAAATAATACTGACTGGAAAATAGGCTAAAGAGCCTCTCAGGGGTGCAGCCCCTTCTCAGCAGCTGGCTGTGCATTCAGAAATATGGATGTCCAAGTAAAGACTATCAAACTAAATAGGAGTACAAAAATGGATAGTTGGAATTTCGACTATATTAAACACTACAACTGAACTACAAAAGCTAAGAATTCTTAGCTTACATTAGAATCAACAGTCTTTATATGCCATTGTAAAATTACCGAATTAATTTCTCATGCATGGAAATAAAATGCCTCATGAAACTCTTTACTGAAAAGGCTTTTCTAATTTAAAAATTTCTAGTGATGTTAGCAAGCACATATATTTATAAATGGGAGCTGATAGCAATTATCATCCTTGATGTAATTTATTATTTGGCATTATGTATTACTTGACCTCTACAGAGAGGTCAGCTATTCCAGCTTCTGGAATTAAACGCATGAACTTCTCATCAAATAACATTAAAGAACTTTAATTTCTCCTCATAGCTGCAGGCTACCCTAACAAATGGATTTAGAAGAGTAGAACCTAATTTCAGCCAGATGCCACAGGAAAACAGCCTGTAATATAAATTCAGATTATTTACTATTTGCTGATGTTGAATTCCATGAGTAGGCGAGCTTATTTTCAAGTTATAGTAGATCTCCCCTCAGCTCATAGCCATTGGGCTGCTTTACTGCAGTGGAATAACTGACATTTTCTCTCATCCAGCAACCTGTTACTTAGTTACCCCTCTGAGAAAGGTGTCTTTAAATTCAAAAATCTTCTTGGTTTGCACAGTAGCCAACATTGTGACCAACAGCACTTCTAGCTGCACAGAAAATGAAAAAAATTTAGCAGCTTTTCGTAGAATATGTGATATTTCAGTTGAAGACAGAAAACAAACAAAAAAAAAAACAGTGCATCTAACCAAGTTCACAAACTGACAAATGGAAAGTCTCAAAATCACAAAGAAGTTAAATTTTGCAAGGATGTATTCACGCTTGGTGCTCAGGAAAAAACACCGAGCTAAACACGCAGTCAAAAAGCAAGTGTAAGAAGATGGGAGAAGACCTGAAATTTCAGGTACAGGGTCTTAAACACATCTTTTGCTTTTCTTCAAACTAGTATGAAATCCCAGTATCTGTCCCAGCCTCCTAGGAGGCGAAGACAACAGGGAAGTTTTATCTTCAGAACTCCTGCAGGAGGCATGCGCTGGTGGCCAGCTGTGTCACAAAGGAAGTCAGCAGCCTTCACAGCATCAGAGGGGAGAAGAAAGAAATGGGCTGTATCTCCTCCAAGACCCTGTGGCTTCCCAGGCCTGAACCTCCAAAGGAGGTACCAAAAGAGGAGCAAGGAGGTCCAAGGTTACCCAGATAGGAGTTCCATGAGGAAAGGGGCTGGAAGCTCATATGTTCTGGTGCCATGTGGTTAAGTGGCTGGAAAGCAGCTTTGCGGAAAAGGACCAGCAGCCTCCTGGGAGGTGGTCCTTCCTCTCCACTCAGCACTGGTGAGATACATCTGGATTTTAGGGCCCAGCATTGAGCTCCCAGTACAAGACAGTCGGTCTTGCTGTAGGTTTTTCTTTTGTTTAGCTTAACTGTTATTGCAAAGGATTCACATCGACAGGCTGCCTGGTTGAACAGTAACTTGGCAAATGATGAAATTCTAAGTGTTTCAGCTGTAAGAACAGAAGACTGTTAAAAAATAATTCTGTTAAATGCTTTATTCTTCTAAACCAAGTTTTAATATCATTATTAACAGTAATAAGCTGCGGTGATAAATGTAAGACTTCCCAGGAGAGTTTCGACTGAAGGTACTGTGCTGCAGTACTGCTGGAAGCAACATGTCCCATGGCATTATACATACATCCTGTCTTTACATACATTGCAGTAGGGTGGAAGTGACCTAGATCCGGTGTGCCATTTCACACATGATCCTAACCAGCTCTGATACTTGCAAGAGGAAAGGTCAGTAAAGATAGCTGGGGACAAGCCTGGGTTTCATTTATATGATAGTGAGAAGAGACGAAGTTACCAGCAGAAAGGCTCATGAAGTTAAGGCATGGATGACTGAGTCTTGCTACAGAAACAAATCAGACAAATAGGATATTACGGCAGTGGCTTCCTCTCTGAACAACTGAGAGGAAAACACTGACAGCATTTTGTACAAATAGGCAATATCTGAAAGATCTTTTAATGTTTTTACAAAAATCGATGAATCACATAATTTTAAGCAAATGTCACTCTTCTACATGCTCACTGTTGACTGGCATTGGAGGCAGGTTCTTGAGCTGAATATAGCCTTACTCAGCACAGCTGTTATATATCAATTTAGAATTCATTGAATTTGGAAAAAATTTGGGTTGTAACTTTGGATCAAAAAGCACTTGTGGCCAGATCACTGTAACAAGAACCTACTTCATAACATATCATACTCTAGATTCAATAGGTGCTTCAAGCTAATCTGAAAGGCATCTTTGGTGTACTGAAGTACTCAGCATCTATAGTCAATCATAAACCTAATCATTCTTTAACCAATCAAAACTGCCAAAAATCATTCTGATGGACCGGAAGGAGCTATTTTTATATCTATCTATATTTTTTTTTTTGGCAGGCTTAAATTGCCACATTTCTTGGACCTAACCCAATTTGAAAAGTTCAGTTCATCTTCATTACAAAAATAAACCTGTAGTTTCATCTAAGACCACTAGGCAGAACCCAAGAGACAAGCAATCCATAGTGGGGTCCAGAAATACCAGAAGGGGTCTAAATTCTGTCACGGACACAAATCTGACTCTAACATTGCTTTCCACCTGAAGAATGAAGTTAAAAACAAAACAAAACAAAAAAGCCCCCAGATTTTCTCTAACATCAATGCTATCTCATTTAGCTTAATGACAAGACACTGTACACAGCAACTGGAGATGAGACTTGATGTCTCTTTTTTAAATTTTGCTCATTTGTCTTCTGTGGTCTGGCACAGAAATGTAATGTAGCCTCTAAGTAAAATTAAGCATTAATATGAAGGCCATAAATTATCTCTCAGCCCTGTGGATTGAAAGTCTATGTATGTGTTCAGAATTAAAGAGAAAATATCTCTGGGAGTCTGGGAGTATAATTGTAGACTCACATTTTAAGATGATTAAAGCATCTTCTTCAACTGTGTGCTTGTACTGCTATTCCTCAAAACGATCACATTCCCTCAATATTGAAATTTAATTTTTTACCATTTTATTTCCACAACACAGGAGTTCCACAGGAACTCCCAGACGCCTGGAATATATCCACAAGTTTTTAACATGACTGATCCATATAAACAGATAAAATAAAAACATCTTTCAGACATACTTTCTTCCTTTCAGGATGGTTTAATTTCATCCTTATTATAAAGCATTCAACTGGATTCCTATAGGTTTTTTGAAAGACTATCTTAATAACCCTAACTGAAAATCAACAGCCATAGAAAAAAATCCATTCCGTTTCAGTTACTAGCCCAGTTTAATAAATGTCAACTTTTCTTTTTTTTTTTTTTTTTTTTTTTTTTTTTTTTGTAAAGAGAGAAGGAACATGTATTCTACAGGCTGAATTAAAAAGCCAACATGGCTATTTGCTTATGAAAAAATGAAAATGAGCTATGAATCATAGAACCTGGAAGCTGTTTTAGTCCCTAAGTATACTACTATAGCTACTGCAAAATGTTACTAGAAGTTGTCCAACTACCTTTGTTAAAGATTCTCACCATGGATCAATTAAAAATAAATTTTAAGTAAACTAAATTTTAAACTGAAGTTACTCCCTGTTCGAGGTTGATTAGAGCATTCCTTAGATTTAAATACATTTTTTTAAATCTGTAAGTATCCCCTGGTGTGTGGGGCAGCACCGCAGTGTCTCACCATCTTTGTTGCAAAAGTTATTCTCCTAAAACTTGATCATAATTTCTCTTCTTGCAATTTGCCTACTGTGCCTGATCTTTTCGTTATGGATGTCTGAGAAGAGTCTGGCTCCACTGTCATCAAAATCTCCCATTAGGTAGCAGAAGATACTCACTAGGCACCCCCTGCCCACCCTTAGCCTTCTCCTCTGCAGGACAAAGGAGCATAACTCCCTCCGTCCCTCCTCACCCCCCCATGCAATCACCTGGAAAGCCTTCTGGGCTCTGTCCACTTTGTCAACGTCCTTCCCTTACTGGGGCACGGGAAAAGTGGACCTGGGAAGCCCAGATGTGCTCTGACACACACTGCAGCACTACTAACCGCTCCTGACTTTGACAATACTGTTTGATACTACTGAAAAAACAGCTTCCCTTTAGACACCTGGCTATGGTTGGAACCCAACATTAAGTTTAAAAAAGAACAGTTACAACTGATGTATGTTACCAGGACTAATTTGATAGGTGAGAGAGGAGACTGGGAATGGCGCCAGTGGGCTGATTTTGAGAAAAATAAATCATGTATATAAAGGAGTGATAAATACAAAAACTCTTCCTCAAGCACGCCTGCCGAACCGAATTTATCAAAACAGCATTTGTCAAGGGAAAAAAAGAACAACAGTAAACACCAAGTGCAGGAGAACCAATGTGATTTACAGAGTCAGTCAGCTTTAGCCTCCATCAGGTGGAGACGTGACTCCAAGAGCAGAATTCCTAAGCCTTCGAATGGCTTTCAGGAGCACAGACCTCAGAGAACACTACTGACCAAAGAGAAGACCTTTAGACTATTATGAAGCCAAAAAGCCACAAGCACTCAGCAGTTTTCATGGTTTTACTAGATACTGTTTGTAAAGTGTTTTACCAGCATTTGCAATATACGATTCAAATGCTGTACAACCAACCAACAGTCCTTTGATTATCACATGCCTGATCAGCACTTTTGAGCACATCACAATGCCGTAACAACCGCTGACATTTTAAGAAATACAGCAGCTTGCAAAGACATACAGTGAGGTTCACCCATACAACAGATAATCTCAAGAGCAAACAATGAACTTTCTCTGCATGGATATAACAACCCAAAGCAGTAATTAAAGGGCAGCAAAGCCACACATCAGTACTCTGCTCATTTTCTAGAAATATTATTTATGTTTCATTTTTCAAAAATTGTTTCTTGGTTTTTTGTTTGATTGTTTTTACAATAGTATGATTTTCTGGGTTCAGTACATTCTAGAGATTTTCAGCAACTAAACTATTAACAATTCCCATCAATAATGTATTGAGTAGTTAAGAAATCTCTCGTTGGTACACTGGTTCATGTTTTATAATTTGCAGTAAAATTTCTTTGGGAAGTTCATTCTTATTATTTGGATTTCGAAGTATAGTCTTGTACTGTCATAGACAAGGCACTTCTAAAAGCATGGTGATATCTGCCCATGCTTCTTTTTGCACTTAAAGTTCTTGAGGACAGAAATAAATCCTTTATTTCAAAAAGCCAAAGGTTGCTAGGTTCAGTGTTGAAAATTTTTAAAGATTTAGTATTAATCAGTTTCAATCTTAAACAATTAGCACTGTTGACATGCCAAAAAAACCCCCAAAACCCTAAACAAATAAAACCCCAACCAAACCACAAAACCTCAGTGGGAAAGTATTCTCCTTACATTTCAAATAGGAATGCATGCAAGTCACTGACAGCTCCCACATTTGTGACCTTTGTGATTTCTCAATCAAAATAAAAGGGACACTTCTGCTTGTAATTTTACTGCCTTCATGTCTTCACTTTAATACATCTAATATTTACAATAAAAAATATTACTGTTAAGGATTCAAATAACAAAATAGTACATAGTTTTGAACAGATCACCTTCAATATGAGAGTTAATCTAAATTTCTTTTTCCTGAATGTCAGACACATTTTATAGTCTCTAGCCATTTATGTTCCCAGAAAAAAAAAAAAAAAAAAAAAGTTTGAAATAGCATATGTTTTTCAGACAGATTCTATTAATACAGCTTCTTAGGATGCTGGTATGCAGCACAAAGTTTGAAATTTCAGTAAGAAGCAGAATGCAGTAGTTCAGCAACAAAAATTTCTGTGTTCAAATAAGAATTTCTACATATAAAACTAAAGCAAATACTGCAATATAAAATACGTGAATGGGGTAGGATTAAAAAAATCTCAGTTTTCAACCTAGATATCCTTCTTCCCTATGCTTTCCACTAGAAATATGCTCTATCCTTTCCTTATGTAGTCAGGGCCTCTCCAAAAAGTTCAGGTTCTCCCATGCCAATGTGATTCCCTGATTCAGTAACTTATATCATCTGAAAATGAAGCACGTCATTTTCAGGACAGAAGTCAGAAATGACCTATTGTGAAATGCAGAGTTTACAAGGTAATTAGCCTTCCAAAACTCTTTGACTTTTCATGCCAACTAGAATATTATCCCATTTTAGCTTTTGATAGCCTCCGTTGGTAGATGCTGATTTTGGGGCAGAAAGTTTGTAACTGCTTTGAATTCTTCATGTTTTGACACTTCTGATTTATCATTTTTTGTCATTCCCAATTTACTGATACTGAGACACTCAAGAAAAAAGACTTATATCATGACCATATAAAACCTGCAGGATAGACGCTTAAAATTTATGTCAGTATTATTGAGGTATCTAGTATTTCCACAGAATCCTCTTAAACCTCTAACCCAGCATTCCCTTATTTTGAGAGCACTCACATTTAACCGTACCACTCAGACTAGTCTGTACACAATGGCACTTAAGTTTAAATTACATTTAAAGATCTTTAGGAAAGTTGTTACACATATTCTCAGATCTCACAGCATTTAAATAGCTGATTTTTATTTAGTGGTTTCCAAATATGTGGTTTCCAAAGCTTTCTAACCAATTTCTGTCACATTTATCTTAAATTCTGGATAATTAACAATGACAGAAAAAATGTAAGACAATATAAGGAATTCCTAAGGAAGGCTAAGAGCTACCAGTCTTTCACTTCAGAAGCAGTCTTATAGCAAGGTCTTATAGCAAAACTAGCAAGGGTTTTTTATTACCTGAACTTAGACAAGGAATCATTAAATGTTATTACTGTCTGCTTTCCTGGAAATAAATTGCATATTTATAGCCAGCATCTCAGAAACCTGAACATTATTTATCTAATCATGCACAAAATGTTAGCATCAGTGTTATTCTTCTTTTGTAAGCATCCTCCAACATTGTCCCCATATTAATATTTTAAGAAAATGTTCATAAATAAACAAAAGCCTTTTAAAATAAATATGTTGTGTTCTGATTCTGTTTTCTGTTTTTATTGAAGAAAACCATGAGTCAAAACAGAAAAATCCTTAACAGTGGTGTCTCAAAAGCAATGAGAGGTCAGAACAAAGGAGTTCAGTCTACAGAAACTCACAATGAATCATTTGCAAGACTTTCAGAATTTATCCCATTGGAACAGGAAGGAGTCAAGAGACTTAAGGCCTCCTTCCACAAGCAGAACACCTGTGGAGAACAACATTTCTGAATTTCACTAATGCAATATGTTTTCTACATTATATTCTTCAAACCTATACTGTCCCGTGCCCCCATGAAAGAATCCATATATTTGGACAAAAAAAGACAATTCCATAACCGATGTCTTGTATAGCTCTCTAAGTTGTCTGGGGAGACATACTAAGACTCAATTTACAGGGCACCAGCTAGCCTAAAGAATACAGACACGTGAAAACCCAGGGTTCTGGGTTAGACTTTTTCGGATATGAGAGGTGTGAGTTTTATTTTTAAGTGGTACCAACTGTCTTGTATAAGTACGACTGCCCCATTTACACTTGGGCTAAAATGTCGTTCCTTTAGAGCAGTCTGGTTAGCTGCTTCTCATCTGTAGGTAAGGAAGAATCAGATGGGTTGCTTTCCCTTCATCCCCTAGCCCATGGTGATAAGCTCTTTCCCATGACATCTGTAGTTGATCCACTGTTACACTGTAAATACAGGTTTAATGTACTACTAAATTCAAAGTTTTCCTATAATAACTATAACAACACAGCTCCTGCCAACCCAGACTTGTCCTATTTTACTGAAAGCATAGAAGGCTTTCAGAGAATGGTAATTTTAACAATATGCCTGATCTGTTCTGGGACACCATCTGCAATGACTGCATTCGTTTGAGAAAGAAAATTATGGCCTTTTACATAAAAAAAAAAAAAAAGGAGGGAAACAAACATAGAGCTAGAGATGCAGTAAAAGGAAAGCAATTAACAACTTCTGTATGTTGTGGGTGGTGAAATAAGATTCGAGTTTCATCACATCTGTAGAAATCCTGGGTATGAAGGACAGGTAGGGAAAAAAATACCTACAACATCCTGAGAGTTTGTAAACAGCATCAAGAAAACTAATGAATTCTATTGCTTGAGGAAGTTACAATTTCAAGAGTAAACATGCACATAAAAAACGGAAAACATGTCTTCTATGAAGCACTGCTTTTGTTCCTGTGATACCATTATCTATTCTAAAATTCAAGGATTCTTACAACAAAGGTGGGTTTGCTATGTTATACCATATTAACTTAGCAAAAGCAGCATACAAGATTTCCCAGCTACTCATTCCTGCTCAGTCCTATGCCACCTCTAATCTCTTCTTTCTAAGGCCTCTGGTTCTCCTTCCCCACAGAGTTATAAAAGCATCTATATTTTTCAGTATATAAAGAGAAATTAAGCCTGCAATTACACAAGACACACTCAAGATTACTTCCACCAGAGACCTAGTAATTTAATTTTGGTTTAACACACTTGTGAAAAGACTGCAGCTGAAAATAAATTAAAAAAAGAAAAAAAAAAAAAAAAAAAAAAAAAA
>NW_015090978.1:2084038-2091746 GCF_001431845.1 Calidris pugnax
GGGTTTAATATTTTTCCTAGAACTTTTTTTTTTTTTTTTTTTTTTTTTTTTTTTTTTTTAAAAAAAAATAAAAAAAAAAAAAAAAAAAAAAAAAAAAAGAAGATTAAGATGCTGAAAGTCACCATGAATGAAGACATACACATAAACCCATCATCAATACTGTTAATCCCTCTAGGGCATTAAAAAGATAGGGCTATTTAGGATTAGAAAATGTAGGGCTAATATGAGTATAACACTTGAGGGTTTGCTTACGACTGCAAAGCTTTCTCTGTGCCGCCTGCACACAGTACAAAAGATTCTTACTGCAGGACATAACTCTTCTTAAAATCCTAGAAATACCGATCACATATCAAACCCTTCAAGGTTTCAACACGGCAGGAAGCACTTCTGTTCTGGATCCATCTTCTCTAAAGAAGAGCACCCATAATGATTGCACCCCGAATCATTTGCAGTTTCAGACGAACTAAAGAATAAAACCAAAGAAATTGCATTAACTTCTAACACTGAGCATCAATTACAAGCGCAGGCACAGCATAGCAAAATAACATGTAAATGCAATCTTCACCTACATTTTTCTAGCAATAAGACCACCAACTTTCTCGTACCTAAGGTCCAGCAGACATGAACCAGTCACCAGGGCTACGCATTTGTCTGTGTAACTACCAGCTTTTTCTGAACCTTGTCCTAAAGCTAGCTTGAAGGCTAGTGACGTACTCCCCACGCTCTGCAGTCCTGCCTTCAAGCATTTCTAGTCTCTGTGTTCGGTTTTCTGTTCTTTACTTTGCTTTGTCTTGGTGCCCTGCTTTTGAGCCAGTATTAATAAGGCTTTTTAGATCTACTTCTTTTTACATCAAATGGAGGGGAAGCGGGTGCTTCCTGTTTAATAAAAACATAACTTCAATGATGCATATCTCCTCTGTCTCTTGCCTTTGAAGTTGGGTTGCAAGCTGGAAAGTGGCAGAGAGTTTTTGAGCCTTTCTCTTATCACCCTACCTCCATCATGTTTTTCAATTGCTTCACAGTTGGCTTTCATACTAATTTAAAAGATCTCCTGACTGCTAAGAATTCTTCAAGACTGTTATACAACAAATTACTCATCATATGAAATATGCATTGCATATGCTTTGTATTGTCGCTCTGTAGCCTTGCGACTACAGCATCACCATTGCTAGTAACAGATTTCATACTGACTCTGAAAGGCCTTGGGACTTGTCAGGCTTTGTCTGAGTATGTCTTGGCTTGCGTAGAGATTTGTTTTAGCTGGCCTAGCTGCAAAAGCCTAAAGTCTATGTTGTTTTACTTTTAATTACCTTTGCATAAACATGTGGTATAACCATAACTTTTACCTAGCTGGTAGTAACAAGCAGTTAGACAGCACAGAATTAAATACTTATGACCCTGTCATAATGATATCATGTGCAAGAAAAAGAACTTATGGTGTGATAACAGCAGCCTCAAAGGCAGGGACACAGGGACACAGGATGAAGTGTAGAGGTGTATGCATACTATATGATAAGAGGGGGTAAAGGATGACAATGGAGATCCTATGACTATAAGCAACTCCCCCACCATCAGTTAAAGGCATTTAAAACCTGGGAAATGGGAAAAGCATTTTTCTTAGGGACAGTAAAGGAAACAAAGTACAACTACCCAACAAACAGAAAACCCACCATATATATCAAATTCCAATGTGAAGTGAAGTAACAGAAAATGAAAATAAGCCTGCCATAAACACTGGTGGAAGCTTCCCTCAGACTCCAGAGGGAAGAAACATCATGCTTCCTTCAGCACAGAGGAGGAAAAAATCTGTACTATCAACACCATACCCTTCCTGGCACATGATGAGCATGCTGACAGCTTGCTTATGCCATCACCACCCACCTAAACAGAAGTCAACACCTTAGGGACCTCCCACCCTGTGGTGATAAAAGTTGAGCAGAACACCAAAGAAAGGGGCAGACAGAAGGAAAAGATTTTATCAGGATTTTAACAGTATTGTTAAGAAGAATATATGGCAATTGTGCTGGCCTGCTACAGACCTCCAAGTTTATTTCCCCTACTACACTGCAGACTCAGTTTTGTTGATTCTGAATGGGCTAACTGCAAAGACAACTGTTTTTGAAATTTGTGTGAAGTAGTTCTCTTGATACCTGGTTCCAAAATCTTTAAATTGGGGAAGAACTTCATACTGTTTCTGCAAGATGTAAATTTGTTAGGCTTTAAATAAAATTGGCAGCTGGACTGGTAAGTTACCACATAAAATTTAACAACAATTCAGGTTTACAGTTGCAAAGCTAGAGCAGACACACTACTGCTCTTAGCCAATCTTGATAAAACTCTCCCCAAATTGTTCCATTGTGTGGGGAAGAAAAGAGGGCCTGGCTGAAAATTAATTCTGAGGCTGTCAGTCACAATATTAAATGCTAGCTTCTCAATGCCAAGTTTAAGGCTGTATTTTGTAAAAGGTTTTCAGTAATCATCTGACAGCTGCACAACTAAGGAAGAGGCCTTTTGCCAGCTAAGAACTACCCTGCAGTTACAATCTAAACACAAGTGTGATCCTTCAGAAAGGAAGATTATGCAAAAAAGCATGGTCTGGCATACTGGGACTGGGATATTTTCCTATTCAAAATCAATCTAAAAGATGGTAGATCAAATCCTTCCCAGAAAAGGCAGCAAGACGGCCTTTTACTGTTGTGTTAGACACAGTAAGAAGCACTAACAAAGAAGGGACTCGCTCAGAATGGTTACTACCAGCCAAACTCTATAGAGCCATACAAATTAAGTACTCCCATGAAAACCCAACAATTCAGTCTCACTGATAGACTACATAATGGAAATAATAATACCAAAGGACTATCTGGGACACCTATCCCACCAACTGATGGGTACAAAGATGATTGGAAACACAGAAAAAAGGTAGCAGCTGAAGTAGGTCTCCCTTCTGCACCATACAAATCTGGTAGCAATCTCACCTTTTGAACACTGGTTTCCTTCTGTGTATTTCAAATGTGTCTAAAAGATGGTCAAGAGTCTGCAGATAAGCCCTACCTATACACAAAGCAAGCCAACTTACCTTCATTATATCACTACAGGCAGTCTAAGACAACTTTCTCTTTAAGAAGCAAAGAATAGACCTAGTGAAAAGGCTGGGAGTATCCTCTGGAGAATCAAAATAGGTCACTTTCTTCCCTATGTATATCTCAGGCTTCAGAGGTTCTTGGGCAGACTGCTGCAGGTAGGAATAACGTCTGTGAACATGAGCCGGTATGACCACTGTCAGGCTTGAAATCAGGCTCGTGAAACTGGGCAAGTGCTATTCTCCACCAGCACAGCTGCAGGAAAGCGCGTTACAGTACAGAGACGCAGAGGTGAGGCAGCAGCAGCAGCTCGTCACCGAGAGCAAAACAACCTGCTCATGTGAAATTACAGAATTTATGGGCACACAAACACTGCTACAAAATATGCTCCCCCCCACGCATTAGGGAGAACTGAAGCTAAACGTTTTTATCACTGTTCATTAAGGGGCTGAGCAAAACTGCACTTCAGTGTAAGAAAAATGAAAAATCCCATCATCTCTCCTTCAGGGTATTCTTTCCTGCAGTTACTGCTGGAACTGCAGCTCACATGGATGTACCCAATCCAACTTAAGTAAAGTTGCTAGCAAGGTCTCCACGGTAACACACAGCTCAGCCTTTGCAAACCATCTCCATGTTTAATAAATCAGTTATATAAAACTTGGGTGGGCTTTGCACCTGCACTGCTCTCTGTGCTGGTATGGTGATGCTGCTTGCAGAGCCCGTACTAAAGCTACTGCACTGCAAGCCAAGAAGCTTTTTAGACACTTGCTAGAATAAAAACTAGAGACTTTAGGTGAGGTCACATTTTAAACCATAAGGAAACAATTTGTCAATGTATTTTTGCAAGATTTTTTTTTTTTTTGAGATGCCATGCAGCTCTGCCATCCTGTGAAATTGGTGAGGCTGTGGGATAGAATGAAGTCCTGCCCCACTGTGTGTTTTTCCACTGCTTGCAGATTGTATCAGAAATCAATCCAAGAATAGCGTATGCCTTCAAGTTATTCAGACTGTCACTTCCAGCTAAAACTTCCTTCATCTGTATCACAAACGCAGTCACCAAATGCTGCAGATGTGGTAGCCTCACATGCTACCAGGCCATCCAGTTCCCTGATGCATCTGCCGCATCTTGGGCATTTGCAAGCTCTCCTAACCTTCCTCTTACACTCTGAGCCCTTACACAACAGAAAGCATTGCCTGGCTCCAGCGGTAAGCTTCAGCTTCATTTGAAGAATAAGGTTGCAGAAAAAGCAGGAAACTGTAATACTTCACTGTGCTGGAAGCTTTGCCGCACTCAGAGGACAAAAGATGTATTTTTTGAGACACAGACATGTAACTGCTGTTCCTCCCTCATTATGTCATTTCCCTAAAATGTTCTTCTCACATGAGCCAACACATCAGTCTCCTCTGTCAGCCAGAAAAAGTGCGAGTTTGATAAGCATCTAAATGTATTACAATTAAACAATAATGTTTTATGATATTTTATACAGACAAAGATCCTTTTGTAAAAAGAGCTATTTAATTTTTATGCAACAATCAGCCAAATCATAACTCCAAAGTCCAAATAAGAATTTTAACAGTTATATTAGAAATATCACTTGAAAAAGTCTGGTGTGGCTCTCCTCAGAAGAGTGTGCATGTTGCAGATGCACAGAAACATCCCCCACTTTAAAGATGGTACATACCTGAATGACTCGAGGGTCACAGAAAGCACACGCAATTTTCTTAGGAGAAACTACTTGTGGGATTGATTTTTTTTAAACTGAAGAGCTACATTTCTTGCCTTCTTGTCTAGCAAAAGCAGTACAATTTGCTTCAAACACCCATGAGATTAATTCAGTCTTCTGCAATTTTTAAAGAAAATTTACATTAAGCGTTACTACCCCACATGCCTTTTTTCAATTATGGCTACTTTTTAAGGTAATATGATGGAACCCACAGTGAAAGAACAGAAATTTGAAATCAATGAGTACATCCACAGCTTTTCAGTTAGCTGGTCTTTAGAAAATAATTAAGCTGAAACTATTTTAACTTTCACATTTCACCTTTACATAGAAAACTATGATTTTGGAGAAAAAAAACCAAACCCAAAAATTCATTATTTAATATATGATAAGTTGACTGCACTGTGGGTTAGTACAACTTAAGAATCAGACGAATCTCTTTAGATGAGGTACGGAGAATATACAAAAGAGGACGAAATCAATGTTCAAAACTGAACTGCCTGCCCAGCTAAATCTGTAGGAAGCAGGCATGCTTATTGTTTTACATGATAAACAGTACTCATTAATTAATCTGCAAGATACTTCTTGGTTTCAGAGCTAAATTAAATTTGGAATTTTCCCTTTTACTGAAATCAAAATTGTGAAAAAGTTTTCAGTCCATCTCAGAAAAACTACAGTTTCTTTTGAGTTTGTTGGAAACTAATGTATATATTTTTATGATTTAAGACCATCAAGCCATTTTGGTTCAACAGTTCAAACACGAGACAGAGTAAAGGCATGAAGCTGAAAAACTGGAGCCAGACCTCTTAACTACCTGGCTGAGAGCCTAGAAACTCTTCAGCTTAATTGTAAGCTTTTTGGTCTGATCCTAACAGTCCATAGGCTAAGAACGCAAACTGCTACAGCAGAGGTTATCAGACAGCTCTTACTCAGGTACCACCATCAACATTAAATTGCCAAACGTGCTGGTGCCAGCTTCCACTTCGTATTAAAATAACTTCTGAATCATTACATACCAATGATACCGGTTGTACAGAAAACTATTTTCCATCTGGAAAACCTGTGGTCTATTTCTATGGTTATGTTTTCAACTCAAGGTGAAACAGTTGCATATAAACTAAGCATTTTAACAACCAACTGTATCCTTACCTTAAAAGACCAATTAGCCATGAAAATTCAGACTCGTGCAGCTGAATATACATGTAATCATGCAGTTGCACTCACGACTTCTCTACGGGTGTAAGGACTCTGAGGCATTTGAGGCTTGGACATTTGTTTGGTTTGGGGGATTCTTCATCCTTGACACAAAACATCAGCAATTTCACCTTCAAAAAATTCTCAGCATGAACTGAAGTGACAAAATAAAGAATATAACAGCTGGCTTGGCGAGTAGTAGTTACTGCCAAAAAATGGTGGACAACCATATATAACACACAATTTATTTCTGCTGAGAAAAGTCTGACACCAGTGTCTTGCCTCCCATGAATTATAACTTAATCTTTCTTGACTAGAAATAAATAATATAGCAACATACAGCTGTCTACAGCACTTTGCTGTATTTTCTTTCCCCTTCTGTAAGGCTGCCACCGCAAACATGCTGTTAGTAGCAAACAAGTGGCAGTAAATAGGAAGCTAAGGAACGTGGGACAATGAAGAATTGTATTTTCTAGCAGAAGTATGTGAACCCCCCATCACTGTAGGTGAGTATGTTCGATCCGCTGAGTTGGTTGAAGCTTACAGTGAGGTGAGGGCAGTGTTTCACAGAGCTCTAGAAACTGGCTACCTGGGTAATTTAGGTAGTGTGACAGCACAGATGAGATTATTAGCATGTCTGATAATTGATACAGAAAGATAGAGCGTGTTCAACAAGGAAAAGCAGGACACAAGAAGGAAAAGCAGCAAGACGTCACCTTACACTACCCAAATCTCTGGACAGAAGAGAAGAGCTCCATCCAGCAGTGACTTGCAGCCAGCCCAGCAGCAGGGAGCCGTCACAGAAAAGGCTTTTCTTGAGCCACAGATAGAACGCTCTGGACTGTGGGACTTGTTTTTAATCATTTAATGACATATTTTCAAAAAGAATGTGGCAATACACAATGCATAGCTAGCATCTTCCTGGAAATTTCTCATATAAAAGATTGAAAATAAAAGTTAGAATTGCTTTGCTAGATTTAACTCTAAATAGAAGGGAGAAGCTGGTGAGGGGTCTGGAGCACAAGTCTTACGAGGAGAGGCTGAGGGAACTGGGGTTGTTCAGTCTGGGGAAGAGGAGACTGAGGGGAGACCTTACCGCTCTGTACAAGTACCTGAAAGGAGGCTGTAGAGAGACGGGGGTCGGTCTCTTCTCCCAAGTTACAGATGATAGGACAAGGGGTAACGGCTTCAAGTTGCGCCAGGGGAAGTTCAGGTTGGATATTAGGAAACATTTCTTTACTGAAAGGGTTATCCAGCATTGGAATGGGCTGCCCAGGGAGGTGGTGGAGTCACCATCCCTGGAGGTATTTAAGAAACGTGTAGACATGGTTCTTCAGGGCATGCTCTAGTGCCCAAGATTACTGGTTTGTGGTGGGGTGCTGTGTGGGTGGGTGATGGTTTTTTGGTTGGAGGTTGTTGTTGTGTGTTTAGGTGGTGGGAGCTGGTGTTGTTTGGTTGGTTGGTGGTGTGGTTTTTTTGGGTTTTTTTTTGTTGTTGTTTTTTTGTTGTTTTTTTTTTTGTGGTTGGACTCGATGATCTCTGAGGTCCCTTCCAACCACTACAATTCTGTGATTCTGTGATTCTGTGAAAAAGGTGCATCTGCACCACTTTCCATTTTTCCTAGTGGAAAAGACAGATCCATGCTATCTAAAGGAGTACTAGCGTGCGCATAGAGCAGGGCTGAGCCCTTGGACGAAGCAGGGCTTCAAGGGG
>NW_015090978.1:2091864-2158217 GCF_001431845.1 Calidris pugnax
CTGGTGTTGTTTGGTTGGTTGGTTTTTTTTTTGTTTTGGTTTTGTTTTTTTTTTTGTGGTTGGACTCGATGATCTCTGAGGTCCCTTCCAACCACTACAATTCTGTGATTCTGTGAAAATGTAGATGGCAGTTCATAGAACAGGGAACATGTTAGTAGGAAAAGAAATAGCCTCATGTGAGAAACCTGACTGAACTTTGAAACTAGATCTGTTTAGAGCAGGAAGTTAGACTGAATGACCTCCACAGGCCTTTCAGATCTTTTGTTTGGGATGTTGTTTTCAGGGAGTTTTTTGCTTGTTTGTGGTTGGTTTTTTGCTTGTTTTTTTTCTTTTTGGGGGGGGGGGGTCGAAGTTAAGCATAAAGGAGATTATCTTAAGCATATAAACTTCTACAAACTCAAAGATTTGATAGGTAAGATCTCATGGGAAGAACAGATTAAGGAAAAAATATTATTTCCTAATAAATATAAAAGGTAATAGGACAATCTATCCCAATGCAAGGAAGCACTTTATAAAGAGAAATCAAATGGACCAGAATATGATTCTTTTACTCAGCTGAAACTCAAAAAAATCGTGTTAAAATGTGAACAATAGATCAAATTATTATGGGTAAGTATGACAGATGTAGCAAAATAAGTATATGTATAAAATCACACAGGCCAAAGATTTTTACAAACCCATAAAATTAAAAAATCCACAACTGCCATGTAGGATACAGTAAATTGAATGAAAAATTAATTCCTGGAGAACAGTAACATACACAAAACTAAGAAAATAGTTTATCTACTAGTCAGTAGCAAAAAAAAAAAAAAAAAAAAAAAAAAAAAAAGACTAGAAATGTGACCCTGAGAAAGCTAAAATACTTCATTCATAATACATCTAATTAAATAAAATTAAATAAACAAAAAATAACCCAAAAAAGCACCAAGCAGTAAGAATTCAATTTAGACTAGCTAAAGTGTCTGCAGTCTACTTAAGTAACCTACAGGTTTTGGAGCTACCTGGCATGATGAAAAACACTCTAGAACATTTAAGAATTGCCTACACTAATAGCATAACCTTTTAATGACTGCCTTGAAAATTTGTGATCCAAGATGACTAGAAGGGCAAAAAAAGAATACCTTCCTTTAAAAATGTACAGAACAGTAATCCAAGGAATTACTGAAACCTCTTCAGTTCCCAAAAATCTGCTGGAAGAAACAGTCAAACCAACTACTAGTAAACACAGACAAAAAAACCAGGGAGCGGAGTAATAGCCAATGCTGGCTTGTCAAGAACAAACTATGTCAAAAACAAATCTAATTTGCTTCTGTGACAGGGTATCAGGTATAACGGATAGAAAAGACACAATGATACAATAACTCTTGGCTTTTTCCTCATATGTCATCCTCCTAAGCTAGTTAGGAAAACACAGTCTGCAACAGATACAGCAAAGTTTTATTTCTTCCCCCCCCAACCCCCAGCCCCCCCGCCCCCATGCGGGGGACTACATTAATAAAGGAACACAAAAATAAGGTTTTCATTAACCAAGGAAGAGGGTGACTAGGTTATCTTAGAAAAAGAAATATCCAGACAACACCTACTGCATGGCACTACAACCTGTGTCGCAAATATACCCAGTGCTACAGATTTTCTGCATGACTTTTGCCTGCACAAGGCATCACAGTCATGAACACCCACTTGATACCGAACCTGTTCTCCCCCTTATTCTAGGTATTCAGTGCAGGCCTCCCATTTCAGAGGCTGGGGCCCAAAGTAAGATATGAAGGTTTTGCCATGTCAGAAAAACTGCCCCGATCCTAGTGCCTTACAGAATCCTTCCCACTCACCCCTGCTGCCCCACAAGCTGAAATGTAGGATAAGCCTGAATACCGGACAGACCTGGGAAAATGATCCTTGCACCCTCATTCCCAAAACACACTGGCACAGGGAAGCTTGCCTGCAGCTATTTGCAGGCTCCAAACCATCTTGTACAGGGATGCCACTACACCACCAGCAAAACTCAGAGAAACACAGTACCAAAATATCACCTGCAAACAGGTCATTGTCAGATTGAAAAAATTGACTAAATGAGACAGTTCAAGCATGTGGCTTAGGCCTGCTGCCATTCAGTATTTCTACTAATAACTTAGAGAAAGGGAGAGTATCCTTTCTAAGGTTGCAGACACTGGCAACCTGGGTATTTTGTAAGAGAGGATTAGAATTCAAATCACGTGCTTGAGACGTGATCTGAAAGAGATAGGGTGCAAGCCAACTATGTGCTGCCTCTAGATAAAAATATAATCAGCTGGACAAACACAAGATGGGGAAGAACCAACAAAATCTGAAAAAAGGATCTTGGATCCGTAATAAATCATGTATTAGTAATCAAAGCAGGTTTTTACAAAAACAATAAACCAACCCACAACCAAAAAAACCCAAAACCTCTCCAAAATTCCTGACGTATCAGAAAGAGGTCATAACAAAAAGTGTCTCCACTACAATGCAAGAGTCTTCAAAGCTACAGCAACTCAATAGATTCAACTTTTTTAAAAATTCTTTCCCAGTTTCTAGTCCTAGCCAGGTTACCAACTACTTGTCACCGGTTTCTGAAGCTCTACCTTCATAGGACAAGCCCCACAAGCACCTACCCACCAACCCTCCCAAAAGTGCCTTCAGCAACTATAATACATTAAAGTGGACATGAGATTTAGCAAAACAATAAATATTAGTATTTCACAGAAGGTGACACTGGACCAAAAGCAGCACTGAATGTAGTGCAGAGCTACTAGAAAAATTATATAGGAATATGATGTTACTTTATCTACAGAAAGTGCACATAATTTTTTAAGAAATTTCTGTTTCCACTATAAGACACAGAAGATGTATGTGGCAATTCAGAGATGTTTACAGAAACAGTAACCTCAGTCACCTCACAGCCTAACCAACCTTTAGCTGCAAGCTTTCATCAATGCTTGACGATAGTACACCATTAAACTGCTACAAGAATTTTTGACATATAGCCATGCTGTATCAAAGAAAAATTTTTCTCTGGTGTATAGTCACTATTTCTGATACATAATAAACCATACTAACTAAAACAGTTCCCTAAGACAGTGTGATATTCTCTCTTTTGCTGAGATTACCTTACCCTGGTAAACAGATCAAGGAGTTAAAACAATTTCTCTATTTATCTTTGGAAATTCTTGATTCCTGAAAACACCTCACAAACGCTTGAATTCTGTTGCAAATTTCAAGCCAAGAGAAATATTAACATTTGGTCTTATCTGACCTGGTTAAGTGCAGATTGACATTGTCTATACACAGAAGGCTTTAGATTATTTGCTCAAAAAAAAAAAATAATTTCAAAACAATCCAGGAGACTCTTGGCTAAATTCAGAGACTGTAAGAAATGGAACACCAGATGTGAAGCAGGGCAGATGGGTGGAAAGAGCTTACTTAGAGGGTCACAGGATGTACAGGATCACAGCTGAAAACAGTTTGCGATGAAAAGGCGGAAGTGTGTTGCACGAACCGAAACAGTAAAATAAAACCCATTTTTCATTTGGCTGACTTTGTTTTAATTTGAAACAGAAGGGGACAAGAGCCTCCCTTCGAGCATGGGAGTGCCATGAGCTGCTGTGTAACTGGCGTACTTCTGCTGTGTCAAAAGCCACCGCCGGAGCCACAGTACGCTCTGTTCAGACAACGGTTTAGCAGACACGGCAAAGAATTTTTGCCACCAAGCAGCCTCACGCAGAGAGCAATCACTGTGCTTTGTCCAACGTTCCTGTGCACACAGAGCAGCAAAGGGGACTGTGCTGATTAATACGTACCTGCAGCAGGTCTGTGTTGGGGGTTCCTCCTTACAGAAATCAAAGATGAGCTTCAGAGGCCGTGCCTGAAATTCAACTTTCTGTTCTTGATGTTAACGCTGTGTTTACTAATTCTGCAGGAAGCAAGGCACACTGCTTTAGGTGCAGCTACTTCTCTCCATCCCTATTCCAAAGCCAGAACAGAAAAGGAGATAACCCAAGATTTTATAGACAGGAAACTAATTTTATTTAGGCATTTGCATCAGCTATAATTTCTTTTGACTGTAAGAAGTGAATGGATGGAAAAGCAGATTCTCGTGTCAACACATCACAAACAGAACACTGTTTCCTTGCATGTCTGTATACGCAATCTCCATAATGACATTAGCAGAATATTACAAAGCCAGGAAATATTTATATCCCTAAAAAACCCCACATCCATGTAACTTCTGAGATTGTTAGAGAGAACATGAAATATTTCCAGATTAGAGTCACAGCTAACAAACTTAAAAACCAAAATTATACTTATTTAAGCAATTTTAAAATTTTCTCTATAGTTATTTTTTTCTAAGCCCATGCAATCAGCAACTACACACTGTCCCAAATAATTGTGTTTAATATGGAGCACTCTTTTTCATTTGTGTCTTTTCTTGATTTGTGACCTTTTTTTATTAACAAGATAGGAAAAACACATGGAAACTTAATGACAAAAAGAGACTTGATCCTTTCATACACTCCAGTCAGATTCTGTCACTTTGCTTTATAAATTTGCTAAATAAAACACTTCTTTAAATCAGTGAACAAAACAAGCACAGGTTGGGAGGAGTCAAAATGAAGCATCTACTGGAGATACATCCTTCTGGTGTGGCTGTCTGCATTCTATAAATAATGTTAAAAGAGTTAATAACAAAAACAATTAACAGTCATCTAACAAAGAATCATAAAATCATTTAGGTTGGAAAAGACCTTTAAGATCATTGAGTCCAACCACTAACCTAACTCTACCATGTCCACCACTAAACCATGTCCCCAGGCACCACATCTACATATCTTATACACATCTCCAAGGATGTTCCCGCTTCCCTGGGTGGCCTGGTCTAATGTTTGAGAACTCTTTCAGTGAAAAATTTTTTTCTAATATCCAATCTAAACCTCCCCTGTCACAACTTGAGTTCATTTCCTCTCGTCCTATCACTTGTTACTTGGGAGAAGAGACCCACTCCCACCTCTCTACAACCTCCTTTCTGGTAGTTGTAGAGAGCAATAGGGTATCCCCTCAGCCTCCTTTTCTCCTCAGTTTTCTCAGCCACTCCTCATAAGACTTGTGCTCCAGACCCTTCACCAGCTTTATTAAAGCAACATAGCAACAAGGAAGGAAAAATTTGCTATTCCATCTTAGAAAAGAAACATGGCACTTCTGCCTCAGCAGTAAAATTTCAAATGTGGGATGAGTGTCAGAATAGAATCTAATTCAGAAGAACGTCTCTTGCATTTCATTACCTCTGAAAGCTGCATGACTGACAGACCCAGAAACAATATTGTATTTCTGCCCAATACAAGTTTGACACAGACAGAAGATGTGCCCTAGAAATTTCATGGCCAATGTAATTCAATCCTTACTTATGGAGAGGCCAATTCAGTCTTTATTCTGTAATTCTTTGGTATCTTCATCAAAATTGCCGTAAGGGGAACAATTTTTTACCAGAAAAGGACCAAATTATCAGATACAGCCATCTGCCCACAATAAATCAAACAAAATTCAGTAGGCTGGTTCACTGCTGTGGTTTAACCCCAGCTGGCAACTAGGACCATGCAGCCACTTGCTCACTCCCCCAGTTGGGATGGGAGAGAAAATCCAAAGAGCAAAAGTGAGAAAAAACTCAAGGTTTGAAATAAAGACAGTTTAATAGGTAAAGCAAGAGCCACACGTGCAAGCAAATCAAAACAAGGAATTCATTCACTAGTTCCCATCGACAGGCAGGGGTTCAGCCATCTCCATGAAAGAAGGGCTCCATCAGGCTGAATGGTTACTTGGGAAGACAAACGCAGTTAACTCTGAACGTGTGTGTGTGTGTCCCTCCCCTTCCTTCTTCTTCCCCCAGGTTTATATACCGAGCATGATGTCATATGGTATAGAATATCCCTTTAGCCAGTTGGGGTCAGCTGTCCCATCTGTGTCTCCTCCCAGCTTCTTGTGCACCCCCAGCCTGCTCACTGATGGGGTGGTGTGAGAAGCAGAAGGCTTCAATCAACACCAACAACATCAGTGCTCTACCAACACCATTCTCATCCCAAATCCAAAACATAGCACTACACCAGCTGCTAGCAAGAAATTCAATCCCATCCCAGGTGAAACCATGACACCTGGGTTGCAGATAAGCACCAGACAACAATTTCCAATCTGTATTAATCTAAATGTCATCCAAACTACCAATCTTTTATGCTGAATGATCAGTCACTAAACCCAGTAAAATAGTAATCTCGGTCTCACCATCTTTATGCTTTTCTGCTGCATACATTTTTTTCTTTTCTACAACTCTCTTTCCTACCAGTGTTGCATTGTCCCAGTGCACTGCACTGAAAAACAGAAAAAGGGATCAGAACGTATGAGAACAGTTTGCCAACATTGCTGCAAGATGTCCCTGCAAAGAAAACTGGAGTAAACAAGTGCTCTATACAGCAAACAAGTAGAGAAAAAATAGTAAGTTTAAAATGCAGTAAAGAGGACTCCATTAATAAGATGTTTGTAATGGTAAAGACAACAGAACACTGGACCAGATCAACTGTGTGATCTCCATCATTTGAAATTAAAAGATACGATTTTGTTCCAGTCTCAAGAGCACTGAAAGGGGAAAAGATCATCTCTTAACTTCCCTTTTGATTTCAGGATTGGAAAGCTAAATTATTTAATTACTTGGGCAGAATGGATCTGAGAAAATCTGAGAAAGTTCTTTAAAAAAAAAAAAGAAACAGAAAAGCCTGCAATTTTGCATCATTTTGCATCTTACTTCGTGTGCTATGCATTTTAACATTTTGTGGGTATGTGTATGTACTGCATATGTTGTAACAAGTGTATCTCAAACTTGAGCACATCTAGTTTTGGGAAATACAGCTTGATATTGATAAATATGCAGATTTGCAACATCTTAAAGTACTAAGAATAAGGACTAAGAAAAGGAAGCACAGTAACAGATACTTATCTTTAGCAATGCAAAAAGTAATGCTTTGCTGTTTCAATGATCCTTAAACATCAACAAGATACGCAACTCACTGTCTGTAATCTTGTCTATTCCTAGCACTGGAGCAGTGCAGATTAGTCTCAACCATTTGCCTTGTAATCCCGCAGACTAAAATGGGTCGTGGATCTCCTGATCTACCAGTATTCCACCTACTCTTCCCCCCCCCACCAACATTTCCAAAAAACCTACCCGCTTTCCCCAATACCGTTTGGGGTTTTTGCACAGAGCTTGCTCAGCACCTGAGAGCAAGAGGCTTCCCCACCAACCAGCACTACCTCAACGGCCATGGGAGAGTGGAACAGCTGTCTCATCAGAGGCTGGTCAGCTATCTGTGCTAAGAAATTTTTCACCAAGTACGAACATAAGCAGACAGCACTGAAAATAACTGCAATAACTGAGAGGTAACTCCAAATGGAGGCTAAAGCCTGCTGCGGTTTCCCTTGGCTGCAGCCTTTCCATTCTTTCCTCCTTTCACTGTGTTCCAAAATAAAACCTCCCACCAGCAGAAAGCAATTATCACTGTTATTTTTAGACACCACCTCCCATCCACTTCCTGACATTTTCTATAACAAAGTGATGCCTCTGCTGTTTATGAAAGGAAGCGCTCACACTAGGAAGGAGCTGGACATCCAACCTGTGATCAGAGGCAAGATTAAAACGCACGCACAGCGTCAAAAACATTTTCTCCTGACCAGTTCAGCTGCCCTGTCACGTCTATCGATTGCTGCAATCCCTGGTTAAATGTACCTAAATCTCCTGAGTTGTTACACAAGGAGCTTAAGTACTCAGGTCTGTGGTTTCTTCTGTGTTGCAGCAGCTTCTACCTACACTGTGTAGTGGCGCAGAAAGGAGAGATCCTGAGGCTCCTTGCACACGTACAAGCCCTACTTCTTCACACAACATGACAAAAGCTGAGATCAAGGCTTACACTTCAGCAACAGTCAGATGAACACAAGTAAATTGGTTCCAGACCTCATACAGCAACAATGGTGAGCGCGGGCTTCTACAGCTGCGACATCTTTAGTGGCTATATCCTTTATCATTGAATTTGCATCTATGCCACATCTGCAAAGACGAATGCTTGCACGCATAGGCAGAACATCTTGAGAAACAATAAAATGTGACAAGCAACTTTAAATTTTCATTTAAAAATCACAAATAGCAGAATGTGTTTAGATAGATATACCACCAAATAGATAAGTCAATTTTCTAAAGAAAAATTGAGAAGTTTATAACCAGTACCAAATTAATTGTCAAAATTAACTGAGCTGCCTTTTCAAATCATAGTCTGTAAAGCCATTTTTTACCTTCCATCATCAGTCAAATGACAGATAATACCAATGTTCTCTGAACAGAACCAGGTTAATCAAAAGGTTAATCAAAAAGCACCAAAGAAAAAATAGAAGTGAATCATGACATCATGCACACACAGAGAAATATAGATTAGTGCACGTAAGTCTCTTTCCCTGACCTTCTCTCATGTCAAATTGAGAATTTCAAGTGATTTCTTTTTAAAGGTAGAAATAAAATAGATTTGATTTGGAAGGTTTCCCATCTTCCAAATATGAAGTATTCTCTATCTAAGAAAGCAGAAACCTAAATTCTAAATAATGTTTTCCCTGTAAGTTTTATTTACAGGGACTCATCTTGACTACCTATGTTAATTTGAGCAAGATATGAAACACTTTTAATTCCTCATCTTTAAATCTTATTCAACACAGAGACCATGAGGATGCTCATGGCTGTTTAAAGGTTTGAGCAATTTGCTCAATCAGGTTGAAGTGAGGCAGTGACAGACAGCAGTTTTCCTCCTGTGCTAAAAATAAAGAGCCAAACCCCTTCTCTCACGGCTTGAGCAAGCAGCTTTTCTCCTCAGCTTTCTTCCCTTCTCAGCCAAGCTTCCTTCATCTGTTTCAATATCGTTTAGGCAGTCTAGCAGGAAGACTAAATATGTCTGCTGGTATAGATAAATAACTATATTGTTCCAGCTAAAGCCACACCTCAGACTAATGCATACACTATATGCATTTTTTCCTACATGTTTGAGTTTTAGAACTAGGAAGGGCTTTAATGAAGCACTAGCAAATGCCTTCACACTGACATTCTCCTTTCCCTCTAATATTTACTCTACACAATTTATATTCTTAACTACTCTGCACCCAAACACACAGACTGGGAGCTGGCAAGAGTAGATACAAAAGACCTACAGTTTTTGAAAATGGCTGTGAAATGTGGATAAACTCACTTATTCCAGAAGTTGTGCCCATATCACACTGCAGCAGTTGATAAAGATTAGAAATTTCCTCCTTTTGTTAACTTTGTGAAAGATGGTTTGCAGGATTGGGTATGGAGGGGAAGGACTAAACATTTTATTTTTTTAAATTAAATTTAGACTTTTCAGCAAATGCAAAAAGAAATAAACATTTCAATGGCCTTGCATTATGAAGAAAATTAAGATTTCCATGAGAAAGCAGGTGTCTCTGGGAAAACAGGTAGAAAAACATGAGAGACCTTTGCGAATAGTGTTGAACAAATGATGGAAACACTTCTGTTTCACTTGTTGTAAAGTTAAAATTCCATACAGAAAGCAGATGGCTTGAATTTCCAGCACAGACTTGATTTACCTACAGATTTTGGCCATTTGCTTGCAAAAATGACACCTCTAAGGATAAAATCAAAACTAAATAGGATACCCTAGTAAAAAAGTAAAAAACAGCCCAAGAAAACGTTTTTCTAACTTGCTGATCCAATTTATGATTTACAGTACAATTAAATTCTCCACATCATGATTATTTGTGGCTGCCATTTTTTGGTGTCCTGTTGTGGTGTGCGTTCATAGAAGCACTGCATTGCGCCCCAGTTCTCAGACCCAACCGTGCTGTGACCACCTGATGGAGCTGCAGTCTAGCTGATGCTCTGCTAGGGATGCAGGATCGGCTTGGGTTTGGCCAGCAACTCACCCACCAGTTTTATCTATATTCTACTCCTGTTGGGGGAAGAGACCCTGAATGAAGAGTTTCTAAGATATTTCAATGCTGTTCTGCTATAAAGAAAGGGCAGTTGCCAATTTTAACAGAAAACTGCATTTTGTACCTGCAAGAAAAGCTGCTAACCTCAGTTCAATATTCATAATTCATTAGTAAAATATAACGCACTAATTATTTTTTTTTAAATACTTAATCTTCTATACATATTTATACACACTCCAGTAGAAGAGTAACACGGAGAAGTTAGCTCAGTTACTAGCAATAAATGCTTTGCTACTGCAGCTGAATTCCTACCAGTTGTCTCCCAAATGAACTGCAGTTCTTAAAGTACAGCAAGCACATGGCCTGGCTGTGGTCAGTGTGTAATTTTTAAAATTCCGAATTCTTTTCAACCAGAAAATGTGTAAACTTACTCTCTTATTCCATGATACTTCTTTTTTAAAAATGCTTTGATTTGCAGGCTCTTACAAACAGAAGTAAGAGACTGGTAGAATTAAATAAATTGATTGGTTTTACTTTCATGCCCGCTGTACTTGTACTAAAAAACAGAATTGCCTTGAGAAAGCAGTAATTAAAAAAATCTATATTAAACTCATGGAAATCAGTTAAAGGTGCAAAGATACAACATGGTGACATTTCTTTAAACGTTCATTGCATTTGTTCACTGACAAGCACAAATACTTACACATTTGTTCTAACAGAAAAGGTTCTCCACTCTTACTTAGTTATTTCCTTAAAACAGCAGTTCATGTTTTAACCATTTTAAAACAACCATTTTACACATTTTATGAGGAACTCAAGTTTGCAAAAACAAATCAAGGGGGCTTGTTTGTTTGTTTGCTTTAAAACATCTACATCATTAGTTCTAAATGCTATCAACAAGGTTAATCATCTCTCAAAAGAAAATTGCCCTTTCTTCAGTAAATCAGTCTCATAGTTTCACTCTGCTGGTCCATTTGTCCTCAATAAATTATCTCTGCTCCTTTAGGTGCCGCTCAATAGGAATTTTTCCCTTCAAGTATTATGCTCTTACATATCACTTTTACTGCCTTTCAATCAACCCTTCCTGAAGCTGGAAAGATCTGTCTGTCCATTGTGCACATCTGCTGGAGCAGACGAATTGATTGTCATTATCAGCAAGTTCATGGAGTGAAACAACAGGCTGAGACCCTTCCCCATCATAGCAAACTCCCCACAAACTCTCTATTAAACAAATGGCCGTTGCAATGTTAGTTCTCATGTGCTGACAGTACATTTCCCAGCTTCTTGTCCACCAGCTGAGAGAACAGAAAATAACAGCCTTCCCCACTGGTTAAAATAAAGCAGGAACTGACTGGTTCCCCTATGGTCTGTGCTGTGCTGGATCTCCAAGTGAGTCACCAGGACAAATACAGTTATCATATAATATGGGTTCTTCAAGTCTTGCAATCTTTTTAATTCATGAAGCCAAAACATCTACTTTCTCATTTTAAGGGAAAAAAAATAATAAAAAAAAAAGGCAAGCTTATTTTAGACTGATCATGCTTGGAATAGTTTTCAATTTTGCCCCACTGCCCCAGCCATTGGCAACCCACCCTTATGAGTTTTGCCCTCTTCTGAAGTTTCACTAGGGTGGAGAATTGCTTACTGACCTTCAATCCAGTTCTGCAGAATCAAGTGCAGGAAAATCAGTTATTTAACCTATTATCACCTCCCACAAACTATGTTTCCTCCTTGCCAGCAGTGCTCTGTGTCAGTAAGACCATGCCCTGTTGTTACACCAGACAGAACAGGCCATCTTCCCCATTACCTCTGCATCACAAATAATACTGAGGAGCCCAAAAGAAGAAGGGCATTCACCACAACTGAGATTTCACATCTGCAGGCTGGGATTAGCATCTAGGCCTATCTAGGTTGCACACTGAGAATGCCGAGCTTTTGGAAGCTGTGCAGTACCTCTATGCCTGGCGGCAGCTATGAATTTCAGAGTCCATACCCTGGGCCTAATTTTGTTTTGGAGATATTTTTTACCCTCCATACATCAAGACTTGAAATCAGGAAACAAATAAGTATGTGTCAGTGTCCATGCACTTCATTTCTGCTAGCCTCCCTTTAATTATGCCCATCACCTATTTGCTGGCAATGACCTATCTGAAAGTGCAATCTAGATGGGCATAAACAGCAATCAGCTAACACCGTATTGCATTACACGCTCTACATCTTCTGGCAGAGAGATTTGCCAGTCAAGAAACCCTTAAATCATCAACTTTCTTGGTTCTGAGAAGTAAGACATCTGTTAGAGCATCTGTTCATACTAGGGCTCTATCAGATAAGCATGTGGAAGCTGAAAAGGTTCTCAAAGCAATTTATGTTGCTTTACATCTTCTCCTGCGCAACAGGTCAGCTCTCCTATCCAAAAACAAATTATCTATGGTGAAGTGATGAAGTTTTTGATCGGGGAAGGGGTTGAGTTAAATTACTATAGGCTTTTAGATCTGCTTTTCCGACCCCTTGTAACTATGTGGAGAAGGGAGCTTCACTAGGACTTCACTACACTCTGAGCTGAACAGGATATTTGAATTCCTGGGTTCTGGGGATGTATTTCTCAGTTCTTGCACTCAAATACCTGGTGCTATTACTCATTTCTGGGAACTCCATGAAATGGAAAAAAAACCAGTAAGCCTGTCTGCCATCCAGAGCAGAATATGCACCATTCAAAGGAGTTTTTCTGTTTCATGGAAAGGAGACAGGTAAGCGCAGAACTGAGACATGAAATCTAGCTAAATTTTGTCTTTGCAATAGAGTCATCTTGCCAAGGTCACCCAAGAACAGACTCATGACTTCACTAAGCTTCACATCAGTCACCTTACCTTTATTTCTCCAACACCAAAATACTGGTACATATTTCATATAACAGAAGTTGCTGTGGAAATAAGTAAACTGGTAAATACTTTCTTACCAATAGAGGGGTGAGTTAGTAGCAATTTAAATTATTAATTCAGCAACACAAACCATCTTAACACCACTTTGGGATTTTCACAGAAAATATTTGGAAGTGTAACAATATTCTGTCAATTCAGATACTCATAAAGGAATTGGAAGATGCTGATTCTTCTCCCTTCCCCACCACATATGCTCAACGGCCAGAGCAGGCTGTCCCATGCCCCTACGTGTCCTTCCCAGAGGTAATGGCTCTCGGAGCTGCATGTGCCCTGTTCCCACTCTGCTGGGGAACTGAAACATGGCCAACATGCTCATCATGACTTCAAAAAACAGAAGTATTCCTGAATCACATTTTTCAGATGTATGTTTACATATTGATCCAGATGCTGATCTAGATGCTGATCCACAGCAAAACTCACACTCAACCAGCTACAGACGTCGTCTACACCACACCTGAACTCACAGATGTTTTTTTCAGATACTGAACCTATTGAGATGCCTAGGCACTAGGAAGTCATCTAAAAGCACAGAATCAGCAGACACGCATAAAACATGCAAACCAGAGTTTTGCTTTTTATGGATTTAGATGTTGACATATAAAACACTGAACTGCCTACATCCAACTCATCATTTTCATCAAACGGCTTCCTACTTTCCCATAACTAGTGAATATATATTACAGAGGTTTAGTCAAAACCTCCCACCGTATCTTCTCTAAATCTTTGTGTCTACTATACCAAAATATTTCTCAAGGTTTGCTGTCTGTGACAGATGCTCTTCAGATTTCAGTCACGAAGTTTCTTGTTTTACAAGGATCACAAAAGTGATACTTTTATATTTTCTCCAAGTACATGATTGGCCATAAACAGAAATTTAATAAATCCATCTGATTTTTTTTTCAAGTGTGTTTTTTTTTTTTCTTGGAACTGCCCAAGAAAATCAAGTCTTAAGATTGGAATTGTCACAACATTGCCTTAAAAAAGCCATGTATGCTAATGTAAGCCTGACATTTTCAAATAACTCGGCAACTATCTCCTACTGTATCACTTAGGGCAATTAGTATTTGAAATATCTTTTGAATATTGTATCTGCAAGACGTGATGACCACAAATGGCAGCACTTAAGATTTTTTTTTCCAAACAGCACCTATAATCAGTTACACAGTTACATTCAGTAATCAGTCGCATTATCTAACTTTGACGTGCAATCTGCTAATTACAGGAATAAATCCTATAGTTTACATTTAAACCATGTGCCATCAAAACCTAGCTTCTCTAAAGTTACAGGGATTACAAATAATAACATAAATTATACTTTTACACAATCCTCACCTTATTTTGTTGTGCTTAGGTACTGCAACAGTTTGAGGTAATCTTAATAGCTGGTTTGGCAATTATTTTTGTTAGTCTATCAATCATTATAAAAGCCTTATTTCTTACAAAATAGAATATATTTCTTAACAGATCATATACAGTTATTTAATGGTTGCAAAATATCAAAGGGATTACCTACGTTTGGGTTGTGTTTTTTTCAGTTACTAACAGAGGCTTTGCTTATGAACAGCAATTTTTCAATCATCTTGTAAAGTATTTTCCCCTATGGACACAAAACAGAGGCTTAGCAAAAACTGACAAAATAAAATCTATCAGCAGAGCCGTAACATGATGGTTCAACTACTAAATTCCTTCATACCAATGCGCACAACATCTTGGGGACTTTAACCACAGACTACTGTGTCAATCCCTACATATGTTGCTTTAATCAGGATTACTAAGACAAGAAAAGCATCAGAGCTTCAAAATACCCAATATGTTCTATTTTGTAAATGAAACATTTTCATAAAAGATAATACTGCAATGTGATATGAACACACTTTATGCATCACTGTCCCCCTCCAAACTAAGTATAAATTATCCATTTGAACATCTGTTGCTACAAATATATGTATTTAACAATTTTAAGATTCAATATGCTTGTTTGTTCTTACTTAAAGCAGCCACAAACATGAACATTACCTGCAAATTACTCAAGAGCAGCCTTCTCCAGTATACAGAAATGCATTCAGATTATCTTTTACTACATTGAAAAAAAAAAATCCAACACTTCACCTTCCTGGTTTAAAATTCATAATGAAGTTAAAAAATATGGAAATACTGACATAGATACTGCACATGAAAATTGAACACGGAAATTCTGAAACTAGTTTATAAATGTGTAACAAATGTGTGTTGCCTTCAAACAAATGTCAAGCAGACCAAACACCAATCTGCATTTAAATAATGTTGCATTTTCTACAATACCTGGGAATGCTAACACAAGATAAGGTAGGTGACTGCATTACATATAAAATTATATTAAAATACACATTTGTGTTTCTTTAATGTGAATTACTGTAACATTCATAATAGTGCACCTATTTGATCTTAATATCAATAAAAGAAATAACAAAAGGTAGTTTGAGATGGTAGTTCTGGCAGACTAAATTTAGAAATATCCTCTGCATTTGTTCAAGATTTCAATTTTACCTCCAGAAACTAAATCAAAACTAGTGAACCTGTCATGGCTGTAAAGTCTCTATTCAACAGAAGAAAAATGAAACCATTATAATTTGCCAATACTGCAATACTATATTCCAATTTTTTATTTTTAAGCCTTGCATTTAATTTATCCTTTGAATCCAACCCCAACAAGAGTTCTGTTATCTGTTTAATTAATGACTCTAAAAATCTTTGAACATATAAAAATCTAATGTAAGTAATGACTGTTATTATCCTCCAAGAACTACAGAAGAGGTAGTCACCTCTACCAGAATAAACACTCAACAATTTCAATATATTTGTATTTAATATTCAGAGGAAAGACCTTAGTATTCAGAAGAAACACCACAAAAAACCACAAAACCACCACAAAAACATCTTAAAGATTCAAACGAACAACGAAGACAGCAAAGGCTATCTTAGCATTTTTATTGCTAGCTTTTCAAGCACAGAAATAGTAACTTCTCAACCGGTTCTTATGGATTTCGTAGTTTACTGAGATATTTTATTCAGCGACTCTTGGCATTAGACAGAGAGTTTAAAAAAAAAGTGGTTTTGGCCCATCAGCAGGTCTGGCTCCCTGTCAGATCTCGGCTACAGCCACTCCGCATGTTTCTTCTACACTTTTTTGTCACTAAGCTCTCTGACACTGGTACTGCATCCTTCTAATTAACCAGCTGTAAGTTAGAGCATCCAAAGCAGAAATCACAAGTTTCTGCTTTAAAAACAAACAAACAAAAATCCCAGCTACAGAAAGCAGAGGATCTTGAATAATCACAAAAGGGAAAAATTGAAGAGAAGTGGCACAAATCAGCACCAGAAAGGCTGGAAAGTTGCAAGATTGCCAATTGAATTTTTTATTTTCTGTTGATACTTTCAATAACTCAAGCTGCAGGGAAGCTTTCTAGTGACATCCTCCCAAAACTCCAATAGACTTCAGAGGCTTGTATGGAAACAATGATCTCGAACATGTATTTAGGATATATGATTTTCACAATGATAACTTTTCTTATCGGCTGGAAATAATGCTGTACTGGTAAATGACGTAAAACATCTAACGTCTAAATCCATTGCTTTGAGCAGCTGAAGTGTAAATTTTCTGTGTACCTCTAGGGAAGGCTGTTCTTCAGCAGCGGCTTGGATTTGAAGCTGTAATCAGCGGACAGTAAAGGCCAGCCACATCTTGGGATGTATGAACAGAAGCACGGCCAGTCAGTAAATCAAAGGACTAGGTTTCCTCACCTCTACTCAGCACTCATTAGAACATATCTAGACACTGTGTCCAGTTTGGGGCCTCCCACCATCAGCAAAACCTCAATAAAATCAAACCACAGCAAGCTCAGTAGAGGTCCACCAACACGGTTGCGGCTGGAGCTCTCACTCTGTGAGGAGACACTGGAGGACCAGGGCTGGTTCAGCATGAAGAAAGGTAGCTCCAGGGGCACGGAACAGCAACCCCCAGTGCCTATGAGGGGCTGTCAGGAAGCTGGGCTCTTCTCAGTGGGGCTTGCCAGAAGGGTGAGGGTGAGGGACAGGAGAGGCTGGGACCGGTTGTAAAGAAACCTCTACCCAGGAGGACAGGCAAGCGATGGCACAGGCTGCCTGGTACCTGGTTTGACCCCCGTGGCTGACCCTACTGGGAGAAATCTCCCAAGCTCCCTGCCCATGGGTTATCCCGGGACTATGCAAGAGGCAACCAGGCAGGTCTGCAGGTTGAGAGGCAAAGGCACCTGGGCACAGCCAGGGGCTGCAGCAGGGACAGGCAGCACCCAGAGCTGCTTCAGAGACTTCGCAGGTTTTAAAAACACACAATACCCCAGAAGTGGATTCCCAGACAAGTCTAGGAAGTGGCCACCATGAGACACTTTGCTCAACATTGGACTAATGGTTAAAACCTACACTTGTGCTTTCACTGTTGTGAAAATATACAAAAAAGATGTAATGTTTATAACACTACCCTTCCACAGTGCAGTGCACTTGCCACATTTGATTGTACTATTTCATCTGGTTCTCTGCTCTCTGATACAGGTTTTGAGGAACTCCAGACAAACGGAACAGGAAAATTAGAGCACCCTGACTTTTCAGAGTACCTCAGAGTCTTCAGTTTATTACAGGAATCATAGAAACTGATAAACCTAGTTGTTTTAAACTTCAGCAACTAGTCACACAGGTTAATACTGGGAAAAAAAAACCTATCAGTAAACCACTTCTCAGTGATCCGCTGCAGCAGAGGCTAGTACAGACCAGGAGTGCAGGTAAATAATTCTATTCCATAATGATTTCACTTCTTCATACGACAGAAGAAAAAGGAGCCAGTCATTTTCATAAGCATCTACTATTGGAGTGCTTTACCCAAATGCTAATTTTTTTTTCATTTATTTGTAATCTCCACTTTCACGTGCAGTAAATCTCACCACGCAGTAGCCATTGTAATCTGTTTTACCTGATCCTATTGTCTGTTATTTTTTTCCCTTTAAAAAGCAGCCTAAAATTAGACATGATGTTCCAAATGAATAATTTCTAACATACCACTTTAACATTTTTTAGTTTCAAACTTCCTCTTAACACATCTAAGAATCCTGCTTGCATTGTCAACTCCTGTTGCTAGATGTAGTTAATGCTCAGATCAAGCTGTGATGTTTTCACTGCATGAAAACAGTGACCCTGTAAGTATTGCAATTATATCATCAGTATCATCACAGAGAATGATGCACATGCACAGAAGTGAATGTCAATGCAAAAAATCACACCTGTGTTGAATAAATTTAACGCATTAGGTCCAGTTAGTAATAGCTGGGGTTTGGTAATATAAATACTGGATTTTCATTATTGTTGCCAGACTATGTTTTTTCTTTACAATATAGGCCACATAGACAACTAGTGGAAATTGGGACATGACAGGCTAGGACTGGCTGTGAGAAAACCAGGAGGACAGGTGAGTGGTGGCACAGGCTGCCCAGAGGCTGGGCATTCCTGCAGGGTCTCAAGCCCCAACAGGACAAAACCCTGAGCAGCCTGGTCTCACCCTGTGGCTAGCCCTGCTCTCAGCAACTCCTTACACTTGCACCTCCCAAACTTCTTCCCTAGTGGAGTTGTGCTGTATTTGTGATCCCTGTTTCAGCACTGACAAGAAGCAAAAGCTTCCTTAACACCTTTTCACGCCTTGAGCGTGAGCCTGAGGAGGAACAACCATGTCAATGACTTCCCTTAGAAATAATGGATTTCCACTGCATACTCTGATGCCCAGGCTGTTTTTATTTTACCCATTTAATAAAAACTTAGCACTGTGGCATGAAGCACCATTCCAGTCTACCAAATAGTACACCACCTCTGAAAACATGATCCCATCGTTTCAAATTTATAAAAAAAAAAAAAAATAAAATTCAGATGCATTTTATGATTACATAAAGAGAATTGTCTAGGCAGAAGGTTTCTCCTGTGGTACTCAACCGAGGTTTACAACAACATAGAGTTTTCACTGCCCCAGAAATCTCTGCACTGCACTTCATTTTGCAGTACAATGTGTTAATGTGAAGAAAGACCTGATTGTATGCCATTGCTCTTCTCAAATCAGCTCTACTTACGTACTCTTCAGATTACATCCAGTGTGTCACAACATGCTTCAAAAATTAAAGAAAAGAAAAGTCTTGCAAGGCTATTGGCTTGGTCTTGAGAAAAAATTATAGAATGTCTTTGTAGAGGTGTGGAAAAGGAAAAAGAAATACAAATCTAAAGGGGATTCTACAAAAAAGATCTATTTTCATCAAGTATTGCACCAAAAATATCTTCAGAAAGGGTGTTGGGTAGATGAAAGTCACCAAGTGCTAAAAAGAATAGAATACAGCAGTTGGAAAGGAAACATACAAGACATTTGAATTATGATTACCCCTGGCATGATGTTAATTAATTATCATATAAACATCAGCATAACATTTTGCTTTTTTTATGTAAACATCAGCTTTCAAATTGTATGCCTTTCCTCCTGTATTTGCAGCAAACTTTCCACTTTTAATACCAGCTTTCATGCTTCTTGAACTCAGGTTTTCTAAAGGTCACAACTCCCTATTATCAAATACAAACAGAATTTATATTACATTTTGTGGAGCAGAAAAATAAGGGAACTAGCATTGGTGCACTGTTAATTCTCAAAACATCTGAGTTTCAAATACCTTCTTTTATATTCAGTTTAAGCACAGACAGGTTGACAGCGACCTCCTGCCTTTCACCTAAACCAAAATCAATATTTTAAAAATGCTGTCATTCTTGTTAAGTGTTGTTTTTTTTAAAGTGCAAAGCAAATGACAGAGCAAGCACTTTATTCACTCTTCTGAGACGTCTGCATGAACCTACGTGACAGAAATTCCCTGACTGATCCAACTCTGAGAAGCTGAAGGCTTTATAGTCATGAAATGCACTCTAGTATAGCTATGCATCAGTAACTATTTTCTATTATAATTATATCATTTTAGTGTTTTGAATCTCACAGCCTGTATATACAGCCCATAAGGTGCATAAACATACTCTCCTTTTTCTGGTGGATTTTAAGTGCTTAGGGAGTGCACACTCAACTTAGTTTTATGCCTCAGTGTAACTATAAACATATTATTTGCACAAGTTTCTTTCTGACAAGAACAAGAAAACTAACAAGCTAAGGAAATACAGTTACTTCAGGCATAACTTAATGCTTTATGCATATGTGTGCACATATAATTATGTGACACGATATAAAGATTTTACTTGTGTAAATTTTATGTAATTTTATACGAGTATAAAATTTATCAATGACTAACATATTCTAAGCATTTATCTAATAGTTTTGTTTGTATAATATCTCTGAGACAAAGTCTTGTAAATATGCACTAATTGATTTACAAGTCAATATCATGTCTACGTATGTGGAGTAATTACACAAACCATATATTCCATATACATTACATGGGCAATTCTGTTCACTGAGGCTTCATTTATGATTATTTGTGTGTAGTAAGTGCAAACCATACTTTTTGATACTTAGAGTAAATATGGAAAAGTAATTAACTATAGAATTTAGGAACTCTACTATTGGTAAATGAGGAAGGTCTTCTCCACAAGCTACAGCTGTAAGCCTATCTGCTGTGCTAGGTTGTGTAACTGCTGTGCTGCCGTGTGTGCCACCACCACTGCCCCAGATAAAAACAGGTATATTTGCAAGTGGACAAGAACTTTTTTCTGCTGAAGGTCCACCTTCTAATACACACACTGAACAAAAGCCATTAAAGTAAGAGAATCACTCTAAGATGTGAAAAGATATCTGAATTGCCTCCTTAATAAATTGGGGGTGACATATTAATATTCATCTAAATTGATACTTGTCTCGGCAAAGGTATCATTTAGAGAAAAGGTGAAATTGAGTAGTATCTATTTTAAAAATTATTTTAGTAAATCACATTGGAAACAAAACACTGGGTAAAGCAGGTCATCTAAATCCTTACTATAATTTTCAGGCTAGCCTGACATGACCCACTTTCTGTCCCTAAATCAATCTCATGTGCAAGCCGTGGCATGGGTAATCCATTCAGATATCTGCCTGAGCATACCAAAAAGGTATAAAAGGAACCATCTGGGGAAAGACAAATTGTCAAATGAAGATTTAAACTAAGATGAATGATGTAAGGGTTAAAGGAAATCAGATCATAAACAAGAAGGACATTAGCAAAACCACTATCTGCTGAAGATAAAGAATAAATGAGGAAGTTGCAAAATACTATACCTGTTCATTTTTAATTTCTCTATCTTCTACCACTGCTAAACGGAATAATGCTCACAATGTGGGTCTTTATGAAACAGCAAACTAGCTCCCAGGAAGATTAATCAACAGGAAAGAAGTATATTGTAAAGAGATGTCTAAAAAGACGGTTCAGGTAAGTTTGAAATGGCCTACATGGCACGTTTGTATTTCATTTCCTTTTGCCACAAACAGTGATCCTGGAGCAAGCATCACACAGCCATGCCTGAATTAGGGTGCACTCCCACCAGATCTGTTATTTTATCAACTCCTACCTACCTTGGTGGGTTAAGTCCTTTCAGTCTCAGTAAACTATACTTTAGTGCAGTACAGAGAATGCAAGATACAGTTATCTTGAACCAAGGACTGCAACATTTTGTTTAAACCAGCAACGTCAAAGAGATCTATCCCACTGAGCTGCTACATCTCGTTTGGAAAATCCCCATAAGGCCCAGAAGCAAGTCAACAAGAGGCATTAAGTGGTGCAGCATCACGTAACTTTCCCTATTTTGGCCTGGACTTGCTCTGACCTTGTTCCTGTGGCACCTGCATCACAGTTAACATGTCCTATGAGACCCAGCTTGTCCAAGTCTCTAGTGCCACATGAGCCAACCTGAAATAAAGGAGAGGTAAAAGTAAAATACAAGTATCACTAAAAGATTTCCATGTGCTTTGATACAGCGCAGACTCATTGTGGAAAAGCGTGGTTTAGGCAGGAAGCTCTGCTCTCTCTCCATAATTTTTTTCATCCATTGCTGGGTTTGAATATCCTCGTGGTTTAGGGCTGTGGAAGTTGTGTCAAGAATCCAGCAATTTGCACATGTTGGAATGTGCATCATGTTTTCAAGTCACTTCCTCACTTCCCTTCCATTTTATTTTATTTTAAGATAAAAAGATACATAAATCCATCAGAAAACAGGACTCCAAGGTCGGAGGTAGTCAATCCCAGCTTAAACATAAAAGCCCACATAAAAAGGATTTAAAAATAAGTTTCATATCAACAAAATGACAGTCATCATGGAGCAATTTTATTTTGTCAGCGTTGAATGTATTATATGTAATCTAATTTTAGATTTGCAACAGAGTGGGTCTTTTCACTTCAAGAGGCATTCACATCTTGGAAAGCAAATTAAGTTATGCTTGTTTGCCAAGCTTCCCACTGTCTCGCCTTATAAAAAACAAATGGGACTGAATACTTCACTAAAAAGGCTTGATACTTCATCTTTTCACACAAATACTCCAGCAAAATGTTTTTGTTTACAGATTTTTCTAAAGAATCTAACATGCCAAACAAGACATAAAGAGTAAGAAATAGTAATGAATTTAATTCATAAACCTTTCTGGTGAGTAAGAGGGGTGGTACGTACTGGAATCTATCTGCAAAGTTGGATCTGTATAATGGGTGTCAAACAAACTCTGTTCAGTGAACAGAAAGAATTTAAAATACTCTTCAAATGGCATTTTGGTTTGACCATTTATATTACCAAACCACTAAACTGAAACCATAATATCTTTCCAGAAGAAAGAAACCGTACTTTGCTTATTTACAGATCTCATCTTCTATTAAAAAAAAAAAAAAAAGAAAATAAAAAGTGCAATTATGAAGTCCGTACCCTTTTTAGAGCTAAGAGAGAACAACATTGGCCGAAGAAGCAGAGGATGAAGCAAGCAAGCTACAACAGTGAATGCTACTTATGGTTACTTTCTAATCAGGATATGCATGTAATGAAAACAAACAAACAAACAAACCAACCCAAAAAACAACCAAAAAAAACCCCAAAAAAACCCCAAAAACCCAAAAAGAAAGTCCTGTCACTTATTAAAAATATCTTTTAATAACCAGCAGTTTGACTACTAACTTCCTCCCTCCTGACTTCCCATCTTGAAATAGAGAAAAACAGAAGGGGAAATATTACATTACTTACAATGGGTGGTCCAGAATGAATGACACTTCCACCACAGACGAGTCCCAGGGTTTCCCACAAAAAGAACTCTATGAAAGACTTTGTAGGATCCTCTAGAATGTGCAGTGCTATCGAACAGCAAAATAGTTTCCTCTTTTCTCCCAGGACATTTTACTTTCTCCCCCTCTCTTAAAAATTCACTATAACCTTTCCCACCCATATTTCCACTAACTTTTCATTGTTTAACACAGTTGCAGTTTTGCTATATATAAAGCTAGCTAAATATTGTTGCTAGATCCAACTGAAATCTGAAAATGGCTGGACACTAAGCATGTTAGTGTTTTTGTATGAGAAGAGAAAAAGGGGTCGGTCATTAAAAATCCCATTAGTCTGGCTAAACGACAAGACAACTCCTTTACTTACTAGAGCGCACAGACCATTCTTGTGCATACCCAGACAACGATGTCCTAGCATTCAGCAGATCCACTCCACAAACAAGTTGTGGAAGGAAGATGTATCAACCTCTCACACTGCCCTTTCTGTACTAGAATTCACAGGGATTGTCATGGCTTTAAACTTCCATTAGCATATATACTGACAGTTTACTAGTCTGCAGAAGAGTTTTTCTCCACCAAAATGTTAATTACCTAGTATCAAAAGTGTTAAAAATGATTTAACAAGCTCCCAGATCTGAGAGCCCTAGTGTCCTCCTTACCAAACAATTAAAATATACCAAATTTCACCTCATTTATTTCATTTCACACCTGAAGAGCAACACAAAGGTAATGGAGCCATTCCAGCCCAGCTGAAGTGCCTTTACACAGATGCAGGCAGCATGGAGAACGAGCAAGAGCAGTTAGAGATGTGCGAACGCCTCCAGGGCTACCATCTTATTGGCATTACTGAGACGTGGGTGGGATGGGTGAGACTGGAGTGTTGGAATGGAGGGTTACAGACTCTTCAGGAAGGACAGGATGGATGGGGCTTTGAGCAACCTTGTCTAGTGGGAGGTGTCCCTGCCAATGGCAGGGGGGTTGGAACTAGATGATCTTTAAGGTCCCTTCCAACTCTACCCATTCTATGATTCTGTGATTCACAAGACAGAAAACTGAATTGTGGGGTTACTTTAATACAACAGTCTTTCAGAATAAACTTTTAAAATAAGACCCAAAAAAAGAACAAGGGAACATTTTAGTATCTAATTGGCATATATAGTAGTATTTTCTAAAGCAGAAATTCGCTGTCGTACCATGAACCACAATAGAACCCCACTGAGCCACAGTGTAAAGGATGCTCTAAAAAAATGACTTGCTACCAAAAAGGAAGCTTCATTACTTTTGTGATGCATTTTGTCAGTGTATCGGGTTTACATGGTAAGGTTTTGATAGCAGGGGTGCTGCAGGGAAGGCTTCCATGAGCATACACCAGAAGTTGCCCCCAAGTCAGAAAGAGCCAGTTCCAGCTGGCTCCAAGACAGACCCACCACTGGCCAAAGCTGAGCCCATCAGCAACGTTGGCAGCACCTCTGTGATAACATATTTAAGAATGGGTAAAAAACACTGCAACAGCAGCTGGGAGGGAGGAGTAAGAAAACGTGAGAGAAACAGCCCTGCAGACATCAATGTGGATGAAGGAGGAGGGGGAGGAGGTGCTCCAGGCACTCGAGCAGAGTTTCCTCTGCAGTTCAAGAAGACAACCAGGTGAAGCATGGAGGCTTCATGCCTCCAGCCCATGGAGGACCATACCAGAGCAGATATCTACCCTGCAACGCATGGAGGACACCAAGACAGGGCAGGTGGATGTGCCCCAAAGGAAGCTGTGATCCTATGATGAGCCCCACAGGACCATATTTTCTGGAAGGACCTATGATCCTATGGTGGACTCACGCTGGAGCAGTCTGCTCTTGAAGTGAACTGCACCCTATGGAAAGGACCCACACTGGAGCAGTTGTTGAAGAACTGCATCCTGTGGGTAGGACCTAACAATGGAGCAGGGGAAAAGCGCAAGGAGGAGGGAGGAGCAGAGACAAATTTTTATTAACTGATCCCAAACCCAACTCCCCTTCCACCTGCACCACTTGCAGGCAGGTGGCAGAAGAGTCAGCTGTGAAGTTAAGCATGGGAAGAAGAGCCAGGTGGCAGGTGTGTGCAGTTCTCCTTTTATTACTCACTGTTATTAATTGGCAACAAATTAAATTAATTTTCCCTAAGTCAAGCCTGTTTTGCCTATGATGGTAATTGCTGATTGATCTTCCTGTCCCTACCTCTATTCACGAACTTTTTGTCGTATTTTCTTCCCCTGCTCTGTTGAGAAAGGAAAATGATAGAGCTGCCTGGTGGGCACCTAATGGACAGCTAAGGCCAACCCACTACAGTCAGGGATTAAGAATGCCTTTTCATTCAGGAAGCCCCTCTGTTGAGACACTTCTTGTTTCGTCGTGAACATGCAGCCAACAGGCAAATGGGAAACATTCCAGAGAAGGGCGACAAAGATGGTGAGGGGTCTGGAGAATAAGTCTTATGAGGAGAGGCTGAGGGAACTGGGGTTATTCAGCCTGGAGAAGAGGAGGCTGAGGGGAGACCTTATTGCTCTCTACAATTCCCTGAAAGGAGGGTGTAGAGAGGTGGGGGTCGGTCTCTTTTCTCAAGTCACAGGTGACAGGACAAGAGGAAATGGCCTCAAGTTGCACCAGGGGAGGTTCAGGCTGGATATTAGGAAAAATTTTTTCACTGAAAGGGTTATCAGGCATTGGAATGGGCTGCCCAGGGAGGTGGTTGAGGCACCATCCCTGGAGGTGTTCAAAAGACGGGTTGATGTAGTGCTGGGAGGTATGGTTTAGTGATGATGCTCCTTGTTTGTTGTGTGGGTGTCTATTTTTGTCAGTTAGGTTGACGGTTGGACAAGATGATCTTTAAGGTCCCTTCCAACCTAGAAGATTCTGTGATTCTGTGAAATTAGTCCCTAAATTAAGCCATTCCCACCACCCAGGCCCAAAGACAGCCTTTGGGAACAATGGAGCCCCTCAGTTCTTCCCTCTAGTGTGAACTCTACAAAAAGAAGAAGAGTTTGCAAGCAGATTATATAGACTTCAGAACATTTCTGAATTCAAATATCTGTGAATTTCATTTTTCACGTTCAAAGAAAAGAATATGGAAGCGAGGAAGTAAAAGGTTACTTTACCTAGGTTCTGTAGTTTTACATGTTTCGACATCTAATCAAGGTAAATGCCATTCTCTGAAAATGAGCAAGTTTATTTTGTTTATTTTATTTTTTTAAAGAACAAATAGGTTTTGCTAAAATATGATGAAAATGACAGTGACGTAAAGGCAACTCACTGAAAGCCATCTCAAATTTCCCAAATCTTAAAAGAAAATACCCCACAACAAAACCAGTCTCCAGGAACTCAGGAATTAAAACAACTTCTTTTTTCTCAATACTTTTTGTGAAATGCTGCCAGCATTTAGTCCTAAAATGCTTATTAACCTAAGAAAAAGTAATTTCTTTTCCAAAATTACTATTAGCATTTCCATCTCAGAAACTATCATCATCATAAATGATAAAAAAAAATGGAAGGCAAATCACACATAGCTAGCTTTGAGAAATCTGAGCATCTGGAAGATGCTTCCCTTTTACTTAATAGGAATCTGAAGGCATTCAGCATCCTTGACATAATGTCAAGGGAAGGAAATGAATAAATAAAAACAATGTTCAGAAAATAAATCCTTTTTAATTATTGTTACTATCCTTTTCCTCTCTAACCTTCTAAATCAAGCACTGAACACCTGCAATACTCTGTAAAGAGATTAAATAGTAAGGCACACATGGATAGCACAGACAGATGTCCTTCAGTTTGTATTTGCTAACCTGCCTCTAGCCATATTTGTGAAAGAGAAATATATGCATAAGCAAATTTTCCTTCACCATTATCATGCTCACACATACTCTACAACATCTGAATTAAAGAATCAGTGATAACTGGATTTTTTGTCATTTTCATTCTACTTCATTTGCTAAAAGAATCAACCTCTCTCCCAAAACAGCACTTCATGAATAACACAAGACTCCTCCTTGGTTTATAACTCAACATTAGATCTGAGCAGGAAGTGGTTGTCAGGACTTCCAAGCAAATGAAGAGCTCTATGAAGAGCAGCATTTTTGGGTAAACTCTTCCAAAGTGCTCTGCCTGGCCCAAGGAGCAAACTGAACGCAAGCGGAACCTACTTATGTGCATGTTTTGTAATGTTTGGAGTATTTGTGCCAAAGCCACTTACACTGTATAGATGCAAAACTATAATGCTTCCAGCTGTGTTGAGAAAAGTGCAGGGAACCCAGGAGACCTGGGAACCCACCAGGACATATTTTGTGCAAGGTCTGTCTGCTTGTCTGCCTTTCTCTTTAATTTGCAAGGCAGAAATTCCACGTGGGAAGCTCCCTATGCAACTTCCTACAGATTGGGTGCATCGTCGCACACCTTCCAGATGAACAAACTCCACGAGGGCTATTGAAGGGCACTGCCAAGCTAGGCAGGTAACACGCAGAACACAGCCTCAGGAACACCAGCCTGATCCAACATCTTCTCCAATAGCAAACAGGAAGTTCCCTATGTATGGGTGGGAGAACTTAATTCCTGGAAAACCTCGATACTGTTTTTATGAACATCAAGTCGTGCTGTTCACCAGTTAAGCTTAACCAACACATATGAGGTACAGAAGAAATACATTCTACAGCTGCCTACCTCACTGAGTTCCATAAGGAGAGCCGGAAAACATAGCCAGGACTCATATTCAATGCTCTCTGGAAGACTCTAGCTTTATATTTGGGGATTACACAAAATATTCCAAATTGATTCCTTTTTCTCCTCCTGTCTAATAACACCGTTTCTTTGGGCCTTATTACCTTGGCTATTGTGAGCCTGGAGGTCTTGCTCTTGGAGTGCTAAGGACACCTGCATAAGGATCTCTGCTTCAAGACAAATGCTTTTAACTATCACGATACTTCAGTTTTTATTGAGTAATGGAGAAGTAGAACATTTTTCAGACTTCGCTTTCTGATATATTTCAATGAAATTTAGCAGAGAAAAAAATGAAGACATTTTAACAGAAAAAGGGAACTCAGTGATCACCAATAGGTTCCCATAATCTTGTTACAGGAACTTGCAACTGATAGAGCTCGATCATGTCAATAGATCAGAGGTTGATTCACCAATCCCATAAAGAAAAAAAAAAAAATGTTACTCAGCACTGGCAGTCATGTTAAAAAAAAGAAAGTTGCATTCAAGAAATTGGTTAAGCGTTCCCAAAAGATCTTGCATTTCCCAAACTGCCCAATTGATATGCAGACATAAAAGAAAACAAGGATGGAAATAAGAAAGTGATAAGCCTAAGATGGTAGTTTAAACGAGTAAGATAGGTAGCTTCTATGAGTATTTATCTACAGTGTCTGAAAATAAATTATATACTTGCAGATGGTGCCTAAACTGATCTTTCAAACACTACTTATTACAATATTAAAATTGTCAAACCACTCTGGCAAGCTGAAAAGTATTTCCTGAACAAATGTTTCTTCTTCACTTGGAAGGAAGATTGGAGGAAAGGTAACTGAGGAAATGAGATGCCACCCATGTGATAACAAGTATTAACTCCAGACAAGGAAAGGGAAGCTTACCTCTGCAAAAACACTAGGACCAGTAAAACCACTAAAGTTGTTTTCAAAGCTGTGCTTGCATTTTAATCATGTTCTTCCATTTCCCCTTTCTTTTTCTATCCCCACCTCAAGCTAGATGAAACCTTTGGGGTAAAAAAAGCCATTTTCCACACATATATTTTGCACAGAGCCAAAACACAATCTGAAAAAGAACAATCACACTTCAAAATACTTGAAAAATAAATATTTCTAGGTGACACTTTTTTATAGGTTTATGTTTTTTAATAGGGCTTTTAAAGGTATTTTTCTTCAGGAGTCACTGGCTTGACAGCTTGCTGATGCTTATTTCACAGAACCAAATTAAGCTGGCTACAACCACGCTGAGAAGTCATAGAGAGCTCAGAAAGGAACATGTTCATACGGGGAAGAGTAACTGCCTGAACTTTCTCAGCTGCCAACTACCAAAAAAGCAGCAACACAGCCAAAATAAAACATATCTTCCAGGTTCAAAAAAAAACCCCAAAACTCTACTATAATACTGGAAATACAAACAAATCACTGGGACTTTTTTAGCATGCTCTGATACCTCCATAATGGGAGACTTCTCTCCAGGCTTTTAATGAGCAATGAAAAAATACACTCACATGACATCAGTATTAAAATTTGTTTCATCTTCCCAATTCAAAATTTATTGATAATAACACCTTATACCTAAATTTGACTTAAGTACATTTTCCATGTCATTTACAGAAGATTGGCTAAACGTTAACCCAAATGCATCCTGTTTTATTTATACAGTTCAGTAAGATTTCTAGAGTTGACATTCAGCACTTGCAGTATGTACGTCAAAGGACTGATCTGTAATATCAGTCTGAGATTTATCCTTAATAACTCGGAATCTATTTAAAGCTTCAAGGCAATTATTAGCCAATAATGCATTAGAACTCCTTAAAAAATGGTAGGCAGCTGGCAGCTTTCACTAACAAAAGATATGCTTACAGAACAAGAATCACATCCATTGAAAGAGGTGACAACTTTTCCCGATGAGTCACATGCCCTTTAGGATATTAACTCACTTTGATTTGAGAAAGGATTATAAAATAATATTAAGCCAATTTCTTTTAATTTCCCTAACTAGTAAATAACACATTTAAATTGAAGCACAGAAAGGAAACTGAACTGAAAAATATTTCTAATATAAGCGCTTTTGGTAAGGTATGTCATACATTTCCTGCTGTTCTTCCTCTGTAATTGAATGGCAACTAAGAAATATTATGTGATTACACACTTTACAGTTAAATACATAATTAGAAAATGCTGGGGAGTGATATGTAATAAAAATCATTTTTCTTTTTAAATTCTTGCTAGTAACATTCAAGCACATGAATTTTTAAAAATACTAAAAAAAAACCTCAAACAAAATTTCATTTCAAATATTAACTTCTTTCAGGATCCAATGACCACAAATGCTAATGCAATCACAGAATGACACAATGGTTCAGGCTGGAAGGGACCTCTTGAGGCCATCTGGATCAAAACTGCTCATTTGTCCCCTGTGTCCATTGTCCCTTTATAATTTATATATTTAAAATATAAATTTTATATATTCACACTGTATGATCCACAAATTAAGGCCGTATGCCAGAATATAATAGCGTTGGTTATTGACTTCACGTTACATCTTTTTAGGTCTCGTTTCCAGCAGTTTGTTTTTTTTCATGCTGGTAGATTTGGAAACTCACTCTGTCTCTCCTCATACTCTCTGTTCTGTCCTGAACTGAAAGGAGCTTGCAAGAATAATAAAGCACTCACTTTGAAGTCATGCCGTTACATATCAGTCTACCATTAGCGGTCCCTTGTACTAGAATCCTACCTTAGTTCCTGCTTCTGATTGTGACATTAAAAGCAGGAAAAGAAAAAAATTACATTGAATACTAAGGAGAGGGGACAGGCTACATTTTGGAACACGAAAATAGATGCCATACGTTATGACTGCATTAAAGTTTCTCTCCTTAAACAGTTGGGAGGCCTTGAAATAACTTCAAAAATGCTCTAAATTTGTTTGCAGTATAATTAGTATTCAGATAAAATCACTCTTACCAAGTTAAATACAGAATTCAACTCATTATAGAAACCAGTTAGCGATCCTTTTATCACTGTCTTCGCATTTTGTCATACAAGAGCTTAGCAGTACAACCTCAGTAAACTAATTATGTTCCTCAGTGTATTTACATGCTAAAATATGTATAAAATTATCAAATACTTCTATCTGACTATAGAGAATATATTCTGATTTGTGCCTTCTTTTTGACTTCCACGAAGTTTGTAAGTTGGAGAACAGCCGTAAGACAGAAACTTAGAAAATCAATAATAAAAAATAAAAATTCAGTGCTAATAACAAAATCTTGAAAGACTAGGCTACTGTAAATGCTTCCAATCTTCAGATTATTGCAAATGACCACTCCAACCATAACAGCATTTACAATCTACAGCTTTCACAGATACTTTGCTAATTATTAGCCTTCCTTCCCTATTAAGAGATTAATGCCCTCCTCCCCAAAATAGACAAAGCAATATCCTCTAATTTTTTTTGCCTGATCAGTAGAAACCAACCTCCAAATCCAGGATCTTATTTAAGTTTACCACTTGCCATGTTTCTGTTAGCTTCTCTTTTTTCAAGTAGAAAGAAAATACGAGGAGAAGAGAGAAGCCACTCTTAAAAGCATGCATTTTTATTGCTCTGCCCTTAACACTGGTTTTCTCTACATTAGCTTCCAGGAACTCACTTTTGTTTTCTCAGCTTTTTTCTGATGACAAGTCATGTTGTGATAAGTCGTATCAGGCTGCATCAGTCATGCAGCAAATACACTGAAATGCTGAAAAAAACTTTTCCCCTCAAAGCCATACTTACAGCACTAAAGAATTTAAAACGAGTTTCATAGAAAAAATTATGCCTGCATGGTCTAGGAAAGAAAAGGTACAGCATTAATGGCCAATTTAATCCCCACACTAATTCTGCTTATTCACTGGAGCTAAGCATAATTCATTTCTGATGCTTGTCCAAGAAGAAAATTTCGTTTGTTTTTTTGGTTTGTCTTGGTTTTTTAAAGCCTTTGGATAAAGAGGACATGCCTCAAAACCAATCTGCAAAAGGCAACAGATTTGAGCTATAGATCTTCCGAGCATACACAGAAGTGAACCCAGAAGAGAGTCTTCCTAAAATAGATGCTGCATACAATGTGATACACACCTGGAAAGGAAAAAAGAAGAATTATGGGTGCTTGCACCTCCAGAAACCTTAGATGATGCAATACTCATTCCTGTGACACATGACACTGTCACAGCTGCATGTTCTCTTCTTCCCCCATCTGATCAAGTCCATTCTGACAACTTCATCCAAAGGCACTGCTTTGAAAATCTTAAAAGTGATCCTGACAGAAGCTGTTCAGTTCCTCCTCCTCCAGAAAAAACTCTTCACAGGCTGTTGGAATTGTCTATCGGCAAGTCAGGGGGGCTTCTCAGATCAGTGGACGTAAATCGTGGGGTGTGGTACTACACTAAAAAAGAAATTGGTAAGATAATGAAGAAATGTGCTAGTTACCCTAACATATAGGGTATCTTTACTTCTGAATAAGGAGCTGAAAAAACCCTACCAGACCAATGAAGAAATCAGGCCCCCAGAATTCACAACAACAGCTTAAAAACTAGATTTTTACAAGAGTGCATTTGAATACATTTACTCCCAGCTCTTTACACCCTTTAGATTTTTGCAGCAAATGCACTACTGCAACGATGGCAGCTAGGAATCTGACATTCTCAGCATTCACCCACCATGAAAGAGATGCCAGGAGTGCCAGCATTTAACACTGGGTTTGGAGGTTTTAAGAAAACCAGACAAACAGGAATCACAAAACATGGTATAGGAGGGGGAGCTTGTAAACTGAGGGAATCTGACAGTCCAGCAAGTGCTGAAAGGGAGCTGGCTTGTTTGGGGATGGCATTGCTTTGCAAAAACAGAGCAGGGCTGGCTTTGAGACAGGAGAAACTACACATAACAAGTTTCTGGAGTTTATAGTTTTGCGGTGGGTGGGTAAGTAGTGGGGAAAAACACACAAAAAAAGAGGCAGTGATGTCATTTGTCCACTAGGATTCCTAGCTTCTCTAAAGGTGGCTGTAATTAATTGGGAGCAGGTGAGTCATCAGTACCACTTCTAGCATCCAGTTTTTGCTCTGTTGCAATCACTTGTTCTCAGAGACAGGTTCTGCTGCCACTGACAAATACAGGCTTCCATTCCTCAAGACAGAGTGATTACTGATAGAGAAAAGGGAGCTGTACAAGAAGGTTGTTATTCTGTGATCTATAACATACATGTGCTGTGCCAGGCACTCTTACTCATACACCCTGCTGAACAGTTTTGATAGTCATTACAGCCCAAAAAATATTGTTATGCTCTGATGGTAGAAGTCTTATGGAAAACATCAGTGAGTGATGAGGGAGAGTGTAGTCACCAGTAACTGTATAGATAATTGCAACATCCTTTCTCAGGCCTTGAGAAAGACAAACTTGCCTCATACAGAACTATCCAGAATGCTGTTGCCAAGCTGACTAATCTAACAAGTCTTTTTGAAAAAGGCCCTCTCTACTAGAACACCTTTTCAAGCATTACCTGCTTTGTTTTCCCTTCCCCATCCTCCACTGTATGCTGTCACTCAGCTTAGCAGCAGGAACAAGAATAGCAGAGTATCCATGATTAACCCACAGCATTACATTTTCAAGTGAGAATCTATGAGCTTTCTCCAATGATATCCCACAGAGGTAGGGTGGATGTTTCTGCAGAAAAACCATTATCTTCCTTCTGTCTCCTCCTATCTCCAAAATATGTGAAAAGATATAGCTGAACTAATCATACTGATTATACTGTTTTACTATGGTTCCAGTTAATACTCAATCATTGATTTTTGTCTTATCATTACACCGCAAACCACTAGGAATATTCTTCTACAGTACCTGGTACAATATGGTCCCAGTAAAAAACCAAATTACATAAATCCTCTTGAATCACAAAGTACTTGTGGAAGAAACCTGTGGATTTATTTCCCTTCACCACCCAATTACCGAGTCTATTCCACTTTTCAGCCTGAGCTATTTTGTTCTAAGTAGCAATGTAAATACTTGCACAAAACCTAGGAAGCCTGGGTGGCAGGCTATGGTTGACCCTGAAGCAAAATTAGACAGCTGTGGTCAGACTCACTCAGCTGATGTTTTCATTTTTGTTTTTGCCTCATGAAGTAAAACATTTCACATCTAGAACTTAAAAAGGCTACGTCCATTTCACTTTATTCTCCTCATCACACCCAGTCCCTGCAATACTTCAATACTTCAGATCGACACTTCCCCCCAAGGACATTATGTAGCATCCACCTCCTCATAAGATAAACACATTCAATGAGTAGAAAAACAGCATATTTGTTCAACATAAAATACTTTGTGTATATTTCTCAAGGGAAGGGACTTAAGGAGTCATACATAAAGGTTTATAATTGCCACTTCTTGTCTATTTCTGAAATTTCTGCAATTGTACTTTTTTGTCTTTGCCTTAGCTGTAGGTTTTCCCCACCTCTGCTGCCCCAGATACTTGACCCTTACAATACCGATGTTAGGGATCTTTATAATCATTCAATTACCAAACAAATTCACTTTGGGTCACAAAAATAATTTTAAAATGGCTATCCTGAAAACAGGTGTGGCATGACTGATTTAATATTGCTTCTCTTTCTTTGTAAGCTCTCAGGTCTTTTCTTATAAAGACTGTGAATAGGATATTGTTCAGGATGTTCACTTTAACAGCTTGTTATTATCAGACCTGTTAAAATAGTAGTTTTGTACTAATAACCACAATCTTCCATCTCTGGAGACCAGATTACATTTCAGGGAAGTCAGAATAAGCTTCATGCCCTAACGAAGTCTCTTAGCTCCCAGGGTAGATGCCATCACACGCATTGACAATTCACTGCTCTTACTGAGTTTTAAGAACCACAAATTGCTCCCACAAGGAGACCTGAAATGTCCCTCAGAAGCTGCAACAAATCATTCACCCAAACCTACCTCTTACCTACGGCAACCTAAAACCAAATGCCCTCTTGGACCTGAAACTGGCATAACATTGAAGATGTCTAACACACTGTGAATTTTAAAAAAAAAAAAAAAAAAAGGGAGAGCATTGTTAACATTTTAATCAACAAATCATTTATCATTATATCAAATTTCAAGAAAGAAACTATTTAGGGAAAAATGTTCAAGTTTGCTATAACGCTGATAGAGTTGAAGGGGGCAGGGAAAAACACCTGAATCACACCAAGAAGGAAACTGCCAGGTATCAACATAGCAGGCTGATGACACATCAAACCTGCACTATTCAGCTACTGACCTAGGAGGCCTTCCATCAAAAACCAAAAGCAAATGAAAGATCCCACCACCTCTGCATTGCTATGAATTACATTCAAAATACACTATCATAATGCAAACATAAGCATCTCATTGATAAGACCTGATTCAAATTTATTCTTTTTTTTTTGCACATAAAAAGGGAATCCTTACGCACAAAATCTTACAGCTTTACTTATTCCAAAGTCACCAGTGGAACTTAAAAGTCTCACTCTAGAATAGAGTGACATGTTTCCTGGGCTATGACAAGGACTTTGCACTGCATCTTGCCTTCAGCATTTGGGTTTCCTACTTAAAAAGTCACCTATTAATCACAAGTGTACTCCATTTCTGTTGCACACTCCATTTACTTTCTGGAACAAGACTTGTGTGTTGGGTGCAGGTGCCCAGGTGCTGGCAGGGGGCTGTGGGGTGGCCTCTCCTCGCAGATACCAGAGCAGATATCCACCCTGCAGCCTGTGAAGAACACCATGCAGGTTTTCTGGCAGGACCTGTGACCCATGGGGGACCCATGCTGAAGCAGTCTGTTTGTGGACTGTAACCCATGGCAAGGACTCAAGCTGGAGCAGTTCTTGAAAAACTGCAGCCCATGGACTGAAGCAATTTTAGTATTCCCTTAAAACTGAACTGGCATTAAAAAAATCTTATCTCAGGCTAGAGCCAAAAAGAGTAAGAATAAACCCTAAATCATCCAGGAAATTAAGTGGTCACTAGAGACAAACTTATTCAGCATCTGATGAGATAAAATTAGGAAGATTAAATCTAATTAAGGGTCTCAAAGAACAGTCCACAAGTAAATACCTCTTTATAAAACTTCTGGTTATCATCAAAACCAAACAGAGAAACACAGATTTTGCACCCTCAAAGATGAGTTCTGACTGCAAAACAGGATGACATTTTAAATTATTTTCTCCCCAAATTACTTGAAATTATAATTAAAAAAATACAAGGCAGATTTATACATAATAAATTTATACTAATAAAGAAAAGGAGAATGAAGTCTCTATTAGCAGAAATCCAGCCAATTCTAGCACCACCATTAGACTTTCCTTAGACTTAGTAACACCTATTTAGCCTTTCCTAGGGTGGACGGGTCTAGTCATCTTTTAGATTTAGATTTAGGAAACTGTGTCAATGGTTTCCCACTAGTGTCATACCCACTGTCCTTATTTTGATTTTACCTATAAGCTTAAAATTCTATGTATGACAAACTGCAGCATTTTACCACTGTAAGAAATCACTCCTGCTAGCTTATTAATACATAAGCTATTTCTTATCTTAATTTGAACTAAGAATGTCTTTGAAACCAGCTTCAAATGAAAGACAAACTAATTTCTGAAATAGTGGGGGCTATGGTACATAATTAAGATGCTTCTGCATGACCAATCTTTCTTACTGTAGAAGAGAATCCTGTTTTCACAGAATCACAGAATGATAGCAGTTGGAAGGGACCTCTGGAGATCATCTAGTCCAACTCCCCTGCCAGAGCAGGTTCACCTAAAGCAGATTGCACAGGATGGTGTCCAGGTGGGTTTTGAATGTCTCCAGAGATGGAGACTCCACCACCTCTCCAGCCTGTTCCAGTGCTCTGCCACCTTCAAAGTAAAGCAGTTCCTCCTCAGGTTTAGATGGAACTTCCTATGTTCACGTTTGTGCCCATTACGTCTTGTCCTGTCACCAGGCACCACTGATAAAAGGCTGGCCCCATGCTCCTGCCTCCCATCCTTTAAGTATTTATAAGCATCAATAAGATCCCCCTTCAGTCTTCTCATCTCCACACTAAAATGACCCAAGTCCCTCAGCCTTTCCTCATAAGAGAAATGTTCTAGTCCCCTAATAATCTCGTAGCCCTTTGCTGTACCCTCTGCAGCAGTTCCCTGTCCTTCTTGAATTGGGGAGCCCAGAACTGGACACAGTGCTGCAGATGTGCCCTCACCAGGGCAGAGCAGAGGGGCAGGATAACCTCCCTTGACCTGCTGGCCACGCTCTTTTAAATGGACCCCAGGATGCCATTGGCCTTTTTGGCCGCAAGGGCACAATACTGGCTCATGGTCATCCCGTTGTGCACCAGGGCTCCCAGGTCTCTCTCTGCAGAGCTGCTTTCCAGCAGGTCAGCCCCCAACCTGTACTGATGTGTGAGATTATTATGCATGGGGTTATTCCTTCCCAGATGCAGCACCCTACACTTGCCCTTGTTGAACTTCATAAAGTTTTCCTTATGAAGTTTTTTTCCACACCCCCATCACAAAATCCTGTGTGTACAAATCAACATCTAAAGTCTTAAAAAGGAAGTACATACAGCAAACTTCCTGGTGTATTCCTCCTCCCCACACACTGAAAGAGAAAACAGCAGAACAGTGGACTTCAGGAGATCTGGAAATGTACAGGAAGATGGCTCTAACATTTAATGAGGTCCACAAATTGAGACCCTGGAACTGAAGGGAGTGTCTTGGACTACATCCAACTGCAGACAATGATCAGGATTTTGTTCTGATGAATGAATTTCTATATGCATCAGCATTCTGCAAAATTCTGTTCATGAATTATGAGTTATGAGAAAAGCCAATCCCATTATTGGTCTCTGTGCTATCCATGTAGCCCAACAGCCAGGTATTAATGGGAGTTCTGGATTAAGTTCTTGTAAGATGTAGAGTAACTTACAAGGAGTGTCATTCCTTGTCCTCAGTGTTACTTGGATTTCTTCCATCTACCTGTTTTGATAGGTGTTTGTTATTTCCCACTCCATGTTTCATGTTTTCCCAGCCCTGGAAAATGGAACTTTTTAGATTTAATCATCTTCCTACCAGTCTTGCACAGGTTACTTATATGATGTTCTTGAACCACCTGTAATAGTTTCCACCACTAGGAGATGAGGGAACCAGACAATTTAGTTACATGCAATGCTGAGGGTAACTTCACACAGATGATGTTTCTGCCATCCCCCATCTATTCCAATTGTTAGCATTCTCCTTCCCCTGGAAGCCTCTTCTCCCAGTGCTGCTTCTGCCCCTTCTTATCTATTTACTTGTCTATGCCTGTATAAATTACTAAGTTACAAAACAAATAAAATGCTTCAATACAAGCTGATTAAAATATCATCATTCTTGAAAAGAGTTCAGAAAAAGCAACAAACTTTATAACTTGCAGTTTTATTTACTTAGGTTTCAGGAGAACAACAAGATTTTTCATCATGATTAAAATCATAAGGGGCTGCAATTTTAAACCTCTTAAAACATGTGACAATGCCATATGAAGCATTCTAAGCAAGGTTTGTGATACTGACTACTCCATCACCAAGTCGCAAGGACAGTGGAAAGAGATGGCTTGGAAGGGAAAAGTGATATGGTGAGGGGTAAGAGTGATTTTATTTTATTTTATTTCAGTTTTTAAAATGACAAGCATAAAGAAAGGAGAAAGAAGCAGTGGAGAGCAATTAATGCAAATCAAGTGAATGACTCTAGAGATAGAGAATGAGCATATCAGGCACCACTGATAAAAGGCTGGCCCCATGCTCCTGCCTCCCATCCTTTAAGTATTTATAAGCATCAATAAGATCCCCCTTCAGTCTTCTCATCTCCACACTAAAATGACCCAAGTCCCTCAGCCTTTCCTCATAAGAGAAATGTTCTAGTCCCCTAATAATCTCGTAGCCCTTTGCTGTACCCTCTGCAGCAGTTCCCTGTCCTTCTTGAATTGGGGAGCCCAGAACTGGACACAGTGCTGCAGATGTGCCCTCACCAGGGCAGAGCAGAGGGGCAGGATAACCTCCCTTGACCTGCTGGCCACGCTCTTTTAAATGGACCCCAGGATGCCATTGGCCTTTTTGGCCGCAAGGGCACAATACTGGCTCATGGTCATCCCGTTGTGCACCAGGGCTCCCAGGTCTCTCTCTGCAGAGCTGCTTTCCAGCAGGTCAGCCCCCAACCTGTACTGATGTGTGAGATTATTATGCATGGGGTTATTCCTTCCCAGATGCAGCACCCTACACTTGCCCTTGTTGAACTTCATAAAGTTTTCCTTATGAAGTTTTTTTCCACACCCCCATCACAAAATCCTGTGTGTACAAATCAACATCTAAAGTCTTAAAAAGGAAGTACATACAGCAAACTTCCTGGTGTATTCCTCCTCCCCACACACTGAAAGAGAAAACAGCAGAACAGTGGACTTCAGGAGATCTGGAAATGTACAGGAAGATGGCTCTAACATTTAATGAGGTCCACAAATTGAGACCCTGGAACTGAAGGGAGTGTCTTGGACTACATCCAACTGCAGACAATGATCAGGATTTTGTTCTGATGAATGAATTTCTATATGCATCAGCATTCTGCAAAATTCTGTTCATGAATTATGAGTTATGAGAAAAGCCAATCCCATTATTGGTCTCTGTGCTATCCATGTAGCCCAACAGCCAGGTATTAATGGGAGTTCTGGATTAAGTTCTTGTAAGATGTAGAGTAACTTACAAGGAGTGTCATTCCTTGTCCTCAGTGTTACTTGGATTTCTTCCATCTACCTGTTTTGATAGGTGTTTGTTATTTCCCACTCCATGTTTCATGTTTTCCCAGCCCTGGAAAATGGAACTTTTTAGATTTAATCATCTTCCTACCAGTCTTGCACAGGTTACTTATATGATGTTCTTGAACCACCTGTAATAGTTTCCACCACTAGGAGATGAGGGAACCAGACAATTTAGTTACATGCAATGCTGAGGGTAACTTCACACAGATGATGTTTCTGCCATCCCCCATCTATTCCAATTGTTAGCATTCTCCTTCCCCTGGAAGCCTCTTCTCCCAGTGCTGCTTCTGCCCCTTCTTATCTATTTACTTGTCTATGCCTGTATAAATTACTAAGTTACAAAACAAATAAAATGCTTCAATACAAGCTGATTAAAATATCATCATTCTTGAAAAGAGTTCAGAAAAAGCAACAAACTTTATAACTTGCAGTTTTATTTACTTAGGTTTCAGGAGAACAACAAGATTTTTCATCATGATTAAAATCATAAGGGGCTGCAATTTTAAACCTCTTAAAACATGTGACAATGCCATATGAAGCATTCTAAGCAAGGTTTGTGATACTGACTACTCCATCACCAAGTCGCAAGGACAGTGGAAAGAGATGGCTTGGAAGGGAAAAGTGATATGGTGAGGGGTAAGAGTGATTTTATTTTATTTTATTTCAGTTTTTAAAATGACAAGCATAAAGAAAGGAGAAAGAAGCAGTGGAGAGCAATTAATGCAAATCAAGTGAATGACTCTAGAGATAGAGAATGAGCATATACCACATTATAAACACATTATCCTTATACACATACAAACACTAAAAAGATCTTTTTAATGGCTCTCTAAGCAAACATTGCTTCAACCAGGTTTAGCAATTGCTGATGTTTAAATTATTTTTTAAATTAAAACACAGGTTTCTTGCTCCGTAATCATCATTTCATATCATGATGTAATTTATAACTTTAGTTGTACAGGTTGAAATTATTACATATAACATAACATTAAGAACAAAATCCTTACAAATAACAAGCAAAATACAACCATTTTCTCCCTCAATTTTTATCATTTTTTTTACTAGTGGTTAGATAATTATTCCAGTAAACATTTCAAGAAGAAAAGGATGAAAAAGTTTTGTCTGAATTCTGGTAATGTTTCAAAAAGGATCAGGCTTATCCAAGGCATATTTGAGAGTCAAATGCAGCACAAGAGTGAATGTAGGACCCACATACATCTGAGTGAACTCTGCATCAGTCCCAATAGATGGGATAGTTTGCCCATAGCCCACCAAAACACTCTTTTTTTTACCTATCACTGTTATCTTAAGGCCATTCTCATAAACCACCATAATTTGAGCAATACAAACTCTTACTCTCTTTTTAAATCTGCAGGTCTTGTCCATCAAGGAATCTTCTACAGATGAAGACCTGATATTTTACCCTGTAGCCAATGGGAAATACTGAAGCCACAGTGGGGTTTGCAGCCAAAAACATTAGTGTTCAGCCTAACTCATTACCACAGAGAAGACATGGCATATTGGTTTATGAAGTATTATGAAAGATGAGCGTTACATTAAAATGCCAATGAACTGTAACAAACTCTCAACAGAAGGGTGATGTCAGAGGATGCCAATATCGTTTCAGTCCAACTGCAATGACACACTCATCTTTTAACATGATTTAAAGTTTATTATCTTACACAGATCTTGTCTTTCTGAGACCATTCATACAGCAATTTCTTCTTTTTATTTTAAGCACAACATGAATACATAATGAGAGAGTGAGCCACAGAACAAGTAAATCCTGGAAACCTTTAGAAACAGTCACTGGCAGATTCAGTGCATTTAAATCCTAGCACTCTTGTATATTTATTCAGCACGGTCGTGAGGCTTCATTCCAAAAGCTCTGAGTACAGTGGACAATCCCTACAGATGTGTCTGTTCAGTAACACACTGTGTAGAAACACGATGCATTCGAACAAGACAAAGCAATGTGTTAATGTGTTATTTGTATAAACTCTCTGTTCAGTGAGGGAGCAGGTTCTAAATGGTATCATTTAAAAAGCAGACAGTGATGGTATAAAGCTACAGAATACAGTCTTGCACGTGCGGTAATGCTACTATTTATCTGGAAGACAGATCTGACGGATGCTGTAAGAGCAAACTTTCAGACTCCTGGAAGAAAAAAAATGGCAATAATTATCCATAAAAGCTTAGTGGAAAATTTTCTTCCATTGGTTCTATTAAAAAGTAATTAGCACCTGTGCAACTGCCAAAAATTGGCAATTAACATTGCTACATAGAAGAACACTGGCACTTAATCTGGTTAGTGTTCTCAAGGAACCCTCTAATGCACTAATGCTATCTGTCTATCCATCTATCTTGGGTACTTACGTGGTCCCTATTACCATAATATATAGGCATTTTACAGTCTTCAGTGCAGTTATTTTTACAACACCCTGGTGAGGTCAGGGAAATACAGTCAAACCAAGTGCACAGATGTGAAGTTAAGTTTAGGCTATAATGTTACACAGCATTTCATTTTCAAAATCCTTTGTCAGGAGGTATTTCCAGGTGCACTATACTTGTAATAAAACTTACAACTAGGTCAACCAAGGAAAAATAATTAACTTTGGGGTTTCGTTTCAAATCTAAAATCAATTTCAGATGTTCAAATGGTTTTCAAAAAGAATTTACTGCGGTCCAAGTTTAAAGCGTGAACCAGGGCTTGTTTGGATGTTTGCTGCAACAATAATCCCCAATTCCCATTGAATTTAAAACTAATTCTCATTCAGCTATTGACTCTACAAAGGTGGTCTTTCTAGCACCTGAACAGATGCACATTCAGTGGAAGGACAAGGAGACTTCAGCAAGAAAGCTGACAAATGGGCCGTAAATATACCAGACCTTCAACACTGTCGCAATCGCATCTAGACAACTGACTACAAGAAACCACATCAAAAACAAAGCAAAACAAAACAAAACAAACAAAAAACCCAACAAAAAAACAGGTAAGAGACTGTACTTGTATATGGGTGTACATACAGAACAGATAGCAGTATACTCAAATAAAAATTGTGCCTCTTTTTTGCTTAAAATGTCTTAACCTAAAACCACACGAGCTATACATAAAAATCAACAAAAGCCCAGTATCAACTTCTTTCAGTTTCAACTGCTGACTTGGGCATAATTTTAGCTACATGTAACCTAGCAATTTGTCACCTCTAAATATAACAAAAACGTCAAAAAAATTCCCCTCTTCTGACTCTCCAAGTTGTGATGAGCCTTTCAACATATGTGAAACTAAATACATCACTGACTTCGGGTTTATGCTGCAACACAGTTCAGGAATGAAAAACATTTTGGAGCCATAGCTGAACAGTGTCTCCCCTAATGGTGTGTTATGCCAGAGGCTGTATTGCCTTTATAAGAAAAAATAAAATGCTAACAATATCCAGTGAAAAAAATAAGGGAACACCAGAGATAGAAAGAGTGAGTACTGTAAAAGATTCCTATCTTAATTTTCAGCGTCCTTTTACAACATGAAAAGTACACTACAAGAAAGTTAAATGTGCCACGGAAACAAAGTAGAGTGTATTGCATAGTTCACCTATAGGAAGACCTTTCTTTTCGCAATATGCTTAGGTTTTTATGGATTTCAATTTACAATTTTAAAAAGCATCTACCCTAGTTCCTTGATGGCTTTAATTAAAATTCCAGCGAAAAAATGTAAGCAGTCTATTTTCACAGTCCATATTTTAATGAAAAGCAAGCAAATTCCACTTTCTTTCTTGATTTCCTTTAAACAAACAAACAAAAACCAAAAAACAACAACAACTTTCTTCTGAAAGTTAGGGAATAAAAGACTCTGAGTTTCATATCTTTAAAGGTGATTATTGATCAAGCTAGCATGGTAAAAAGAGTGCACATTCCTTCAAATGCGTAACTAATTTTTAAATGAAAATAATTTAGATTACCTTTGAGCAAAAAGATAAAACAGGAACTGAAATTTAAACCAGGAGATTTACAGAAATCTAGACTGAATGAGAGAAAGTAATATTTCATATAATCTAATTTAAATTTAAAATTAATGTTTACAGTTCCTTTAATCAATCCCAAGTCACAGGAGATAGGACAAGGGGTCCCTTGGGAGATGGTCCTCGAGGGCAAGGGTGCCCAGGAAAGCTGGTCATTCTTCAAGGAGGCACTCTTAAAGGCGCAAGATAAAGCTATTCCCAAGTCCCTAAAATCAAGCAGGAAGGGAAGAAGACCAGCCTGGCTAAATAGAGAGCTTCGGCTGGAACTCAGGAACAAAAAGAAGGCTTATAATCTCTGGAAAAAGGGCCTGGCAGATAAGGAGAAATACCATGAAGCGGTGAGGATATGCAGGGGGAAAATTAGAAGGGCCAAGGCTCAAGTGGAGCTCATCTTGGCCACCAATATTAACAATAACAAAAAGGGGTTTTTTCAGTATGTTAACAGCAAGAGAAAGGTTAGGGATAATGTGGGCCCACTGATGGATGAGGTGGGCACCCTAGTAGTGGAAGACACGGAGAAAGCAGAGTTGCTGAATGCCTTCTTTTCTTCAGTCTTCACTGTTAGGACTACCCCTCATGAATCTGTGGCCTTAGAGGCAAGGGGGATGGTATGGAGAGAGGAAATTTTTCCTCTAGTAGAGGAGGGCCAGGTTCGGGACCACTTGGCCAAACTGGACATTCATAAGTCCATGGGGCCTGATGGGTTGCACCCACGAGTGCTGAGGGAGCTGGCAGACGTTATCGCTGGACCACTCTCGATCATCTTTGAGAAGTCGTGGAGAACAGGAGAGGTGCCTGAGGACTGGAGGAAGGCCAACATCACTCCAGTCTTCAAAAAGGGCAAGAAGGAGGACCCTGGGAACTACAGACCAGTTAGTCTCACCTCTGTCCCTGGGAAGGTGATGGAGAGACTCATACTAGATGTCATCTCCAAACAAGTTGAAGAGTGGGGGGTTATTGGAAGTGGGCAACACGGGTTTACCAAGGGTAAATCATGTATGACCAATCTGATAGCCTTCTATGATGCCATAACCGGTTGGTTGGATGAGGGGAGGGCAGCAGATGTCATCTACCTTGACTTCAGCAAGGCTTTTGACACTGTCTCCCATAACATCCTCATTGGGAAACTGAGGCAGTATGGGCTGGATGAGGGGACAGTGAGGTGGATTGAGAACTGGCTGTGTGACAGGACCCAAAGGGTAATTATTAATGGAGCAGGTTCAAGTTGGAAGCCTGTAACCAGTGGAGTCCCCCAGGGGTCAATACTTGGACCCGTGCTGTTTAATATATTCATCAGTGACCTGGACGAGGGGACAGAGTGTATCCTCAGCAAGTTTGCTGATGATACCAAACTGGGAGGAGTGGCTGACACCCCGGAGGGCTGTGCTGCCATCCAGCGAGACTTGGACAGGCTGGAGGGCTGGGCAAAGAAGAACCTCATGAGGTTCAACAGGGAAAAGTGTAGGGTCCTGCACCTGGGGAAGAAAAATGTCAGGTACCAGTATAGGTTAGGGGTGGACCCGCTAGAGGCAACTACTGAAGAGAAAGATCTAGGGGTCCTGGTGGACAGTAAAATGACAATGAGTAAACAGTGTGCTCTTGCGGCCAGGAAGGCCAATGGTATCTTGGGTTGTATAGGGAAGAGTGTAGCCAGCAGGTCAAGGGAAGTCATTCTCCCCCTCTACTCTGCACTGGTGAGGCCACAACTGGAGTACTGTGTCCAGTTCTGGGCTCCCCAGTTCAAGAGGGACAGGGAACTACTAGAAAGAGTCCAGCGTAGGGCTACAAAGATGATTCAAGGATTGGAGCATCTCCCTTATGAGGAGAGACTGAGAGAGCTGGGACTCTTTAGTCTGGAGAAGAGAAGGCTGAGGGGAGACCTTATCAACGCCTACAAGTATCTCAAGGGAGGGTTGAAGGAGGAGGGAGCCAGACTCTTTTCAGTGGTTCCCACCGAGAGGACGAGGGGCAACGGGCACAAGTTGGAACATAAGAGGTTCCACTCAAATATGAGGAGAAACTTCTTCACGGTGAGGGTGACAGAGCCCTGGAACAGGCTGCCCTGGGAGGTTGTGGAGTCCCCTTCCTTGGAGATTTTCAAAACCCGCCTGGATGCAGTCCTGAGTAACGTGCTCTGACAAGCTCTAGGCAATCCTGCTTCGGCAGGGGAGCTGGACTAGATGATCTCTATGGTCCCTTCCAACTCTAGAAATTCAGTGAAATTCAGTGAAATTCAGTGAAAGGGGAAATGGCCTCAAGCTGCACCAGGGGAGGTTTAGATTGGGTATTAGGAAACATTTCTTCATAGAAAGGGTTATCCAGCATTGCAATAGGCTGCCCAGGGAAGTGGTTGAGGCACCATCCCTGGAGGTGTTCAAAAGACAGGTTGACATGGTCCTCAAGAATACGGTTTAGTGATTTTTTTATTGCTTATTTCTTATTTATTTTTTTGTCAGAGTTAGGTTGATGGTTGGACCAGATGATCTTTAAGGTCCCTTCCAACCTAGACGATTCTATGATTCTAATCATAAGAAGAAATATTGACTCCACAAATCCTGAAATACCTTTTAAATAGCTAGATGTGTATACTTGACACCTTTGTGATCAGTGAGCACTACACGACTGTTAGAATATCCTGCTGCAAATGGTTCTGCAAAAGAGATACTGAGAAAAACAGAATAATGAAAATACAAGGCTGAAACCTCCTCCCAAAACCACTCAGCTTTTTGGTGGTATTTTCTCCTTTAATGCATGCAAATTTTGATAGCACAGCTGAAAACAGTTAACAGATAGACATGCTGTTACACTTTATAATTCAGTTAGTTAATTTCAGCTAGCTGTTGATTCATTATGCATAAACCATCTCAGAACTTACCATTTTTAGCAGCCTCATTTCAGTCAGGGATTTGGTTTTAGATGTTCGTTTCCATACATATGTTTCAGTTTTCCTGGACCACATAAATTAACGCAAAGTTTGCATCCATTTAGTGCCCTTTCTACTAAAGTCTAAAGACTAAAAATTAGGGTAAAAATTAGGGCTACTGGGGCAAAATAGCCCCTAAAATTTCCGTTAGAGCCCCTAGCAAATATACTATATGGTCCAGACTTGGATTGTACAGTACTTTTAACTTAAGTCTCACCTGACTGAATGGAAAAGGACAAGCTGGCCTGAGGCTATACCAATTTGATTTGGTAAAAGAGCCCTAGAATACTGTGTTGGAAGGTATAAAAGCAACAGAGACTTAAAAAAAAAAGACAGGGGGCTGAAGGCAGAGATGATCCAGCAGCTAATTCAACAAATGAGTTTCAATAATACCCTGATTCTAACTATGCCTCTGCCACATGGCTAGGTGATACCAGAGGAAACCACTGCTGTCAAAATACCTTGCATGTATAATCCTTATTTTCTGACCTGAAATACTTAGTTCTGATTTGCCAAAGATAAACCTATTACAGCTAGAGTTTAATAGTGGAGCTATGAAGTCCTTGATACACTGAAAAATGAGGTTTCTACTGTATAGCATTGGGCACCCTCCAGTCTTGTATCTGCAAACTGGAGATAATACCCCCTCACCTCATAAATGTATTATGAAAATAAATTCATTAAACATTTATGAGACTTTCCAGGACAATAATGACACTTACCACAAAAATCAGTTCTTAATTCAGAAAAGCTCTGAACATCATGCTATGTATAACACATGGGCTACCACACCGAACAATTGTAACGACATAGTATCACACAGCTAATTATATAGCAAGTATGAACCATCATAACATACTCTAAGCAAGTCAGAGTCTCACATAAAACCATTCTGGGAATGACACTGAAAACTGCACCAAAACAAATACAGAAAACATTTTAAGAATACACACCCTAAGTTTGTTGCATCTCCTAATTTAAAAGCAAACCGAAACAGCGGAAAAGATCAGTTCCATCATTTGGCACTATACTGATGGTTGACTCATGTAGATCACTGTAAGACCACTAGCACACAAAGAAACAAGATAATTGACAACTACGACATGAAAGATCTGAAGGAGCAATGGACCATTTACTAGAGGGTTTCACACAATTAGAGATGAAGCTGCAAGAGAGTCCAAGACCCTGGGAGACTTCACCCAGCACTCTGAAGAAAAGGGACCTCAGGACATATTCTCTCGAAACTCTCAAACCTGGCATCTTCTTCCCAGAGCACATCTCTGATCACAGCCTTATCATCATATCTGTTTTTTATTTACGGTCACTTTCCCATCCCCCTCTGCCAACCTCTCCTTATGCAAAGGTAAATTTGTGCATGCAGTTTATGTGCACGGCAGCATCCTCACCTGAGTTTACGTTCCACCTGCTATTTAACCTTCACCTTTCATTTCAGGTATTCATCTCTCCACCAAGTTACCTCAGCAGAGTGGCATAGTTTACTTAGGGAAGAAGAAAAAAGAAGAAAGACTCATAAGTTGGAGTCCTGGAATCAGACTTGTTACAGCAGTTCATTTGGGGCATCTACATCCACTGGTCATGTCATACAGGCTTTCATGATAAAAAAACCAACAACTACAGCAAACACTAGACTCCTTTGCAAAAGCAGAGAAAAGAAAGGCAGAAAAAAAGCTTTCAAGCATGAAGATGGCAAACATGATCAAAACAATGACGTTTTCCTACGCTTATTGCTCTGAAGTAGGTCAACCAGTTAGTCTAAAATAAAGTTTTTTAAAACAATAATACCACCATGATGCAGAACTCAGCATTGACATTTTCTGTCTGAACTATTTAGCCTTAACAAAAAAGTTTCAAACTACTGAAGATGGTATTTTATAATGGGAACCACCTGGCAAGCCAGTGATGTGTTACACAATCTGTAACATTATGTTTGTCTGCAAAGCAAACCAAAGGAAAATTAGTTGAATAAAACCAAGTAAACTCTTCAGAATGGCATTTTATGCCTTTGAAAATGTACCCAGTCATTTTGGACCGTGATCCTTTTACTTTAACATATAGCATGCTATAGCAAGTTAGTCCTTCAGACATTATTTTACTTCACCGATAAGAGGAGGTTTGTAACAACATGCAAAGACAAATGCTTCATGTCACTCACTCATAAAAGAACAGCACTTAAATTGCTATCTTCAGCTGCCATTGCTCTTGCTTTTAATTGGGTATCCTGATACAACATTTCCCAGAGCCTCACCAGAAATCTACTGACTGGAGAGAGGGGAGGGGGAAAAATCTGCTAGAGACAACTCTCCAGTTCCAGCAGGGTGTACTCCATGGCCACGGCTTCACAAAGGACAAAACCTAACCCTGAAGGAAGACAGGAAACATTGAGAAAGTTCACTCAACTGCTGAGAGAATTAGGGGGTTCGCACACGACAAAACAGGCCAGGACACCTAAGGTAGTTAATTAGAGGCATCACTTTTTCTTAGAGCAAGGACAGAATTTAATAATATACATAAGCCTTCGTTTCCTTTAAGACATAGTAACAGAGAAGAAGAGGAAAAGATATTTTGAAATATGTGTGGAAAATAATCATGATCTGAGAAAACAGGCAGAGAAAAAAACAGAACGAGAATATATGATCTGAACCAAGCACAACACAAAAATACTATGATGTTCTAACATTCAAGGAATAAAATATTAACAACAAAAACCCCCAAAGAAACAGAAACATGCTTAAGTCTATCAATAACAACAGGAGACTGCCACGGGGGAAAAGACACAGTGGACATACACCTTCATGAAAGTAATGTAATTTAAGGTGACTAAAAGGAAGCTTTTCCAGGAGGTGGAATAAAAAATAAAACTAAGATTAGCAAGGGTAAAGAATAGCAAGGATAAATTTCAGTGAAAATTCCTGCTGAAGTTGTATTCCTGACATTTCAGATTTCCTTGCCAGACCACACAGACATTACTCAGACTCTGAAGACCAACATCAGTTTCCTTCACTTTGCGTTTTGCCTTTTTCAGCTCATGTCTTTGTAGTCTCAAATTCTGCCATTTAAATTATTGTAAGAATAATTTAATAACACTACAGTGTTGTAACTAGTTCCACAAAACTATTTGGTTACTACTTGTCTACAAACCTATAGGACCAACTAAACTCGCAGAATCTACTTCATTGTCCAGTAAACCACTCATTTGCTGGCATTTGCACTTCCGATCTTCTCCTAGCTCAAGTACACCCAGTAATACATATGCAACTTTGCTATCATTAACGGTAATACAGAAGCATTCCTGAGGCTGAAACCAGAAACATCCTTCTCAACTAGTCACTGTTTCAGTAAGAAATTATACCATTTCAGACCTTTCAGGCCCTGTAGAAAAAGCAATGATGGGATCTGCCTATAAGGAGAGTAGAGTAACACAGTTTAAAATAAAAAAAATAAATAAACAAACAGAACTAGGTCTTGAATTTAAAAAAAACAGATGTTGACAGAATACAAGGGACTTACTAGCAAGGTTAACTGAGAAGCTCATGAATCTGGATACAGAGAAGGACTACAATTTATTCAGGTAAAAGTAAAAAAATCAATCAGAAGTCTCTCAGCCCTTCACTTGCAGAACTAATTTGGTGAGAAAGTACCTCAAAGAGCACACAGAAATCAACAGACCACCAAAACTTCATTAAAATAATAACTGTAAGGAAGAATTTATTTTTAAAGAGATAATTAACAACCTGAATTAGACTTTGCAACTGCACGTACCGAAAGATTCTTCAGTTTTCCTGAAGAAGAGTAAGGGATATGGTTACCAGTATACTGGCAGCCTTCAAATTTTTATTTGGATTAGCTTTCAAGAGTGCTGGTTAAACTATTTTATTCCTACACTGAATATCAGTTATGCCCATTCAGCAGCAAGATGTACAATGGAAACCAAACTCCAAGCATCAGCGACAGAAGTGAAAGCCCAGAAACTTAATGCACTGAGGTTAGCAGCATGGGATGACCTCAGCTGTGCTGCTCTAGAAATGCTGGCAGTTACCTCCAGGGCCAGTAGCAAGACTTTTTAATCTTGACAGTCAAATGAGACACCAGGTGGTGGAGAAAAAGTATTATATTACATTTATATTTATATCTAAATGGAAGAATGGCAGCTACAGGCTGATCAACCCAAAATGAAATCCCTTAACTTTGGAAATGCCTGTAAGAATGGAATAAAGACAGTAAATAAAATAGGCTAAGCTATGACAATGAAACTGCATAAAAATGGCCATGCTGGATGAGATCAAGACTTTATTTAGCCTATCATCTTGTCTCCAACAGTGATCAAAAACAGCTGCTTAAAGATTGCAATGAATAGTCTCCTTAAGCACCCTCCCAGACTATAACCACCTGAGGCCCAGGGTTTTCTCTAAGACATGTGCTTCATTCTACACATCTAGTTGGTTTCTAGGCTTTTCTGTGCATTTAGAAAGCTCCCTCTCATTAACTTTGTCCGCTATCATCTTCAATAAAGGAAAACTCATATTCTTCATAACGTATATTAGCAATATGTTCCACAATTTAAGTATACACTGCTTGAAAAGCCACCTTTGATTGATTGCTGATTACTTTATAGTTTCCTGGTTTTCTAGATGCACAGAAAGCAGCAGTTTTGGGTCAGGAGGAAACAGCAATCAAACTCCTTAACCAGACTGTGTCTTTTGTCATACAATATTTTTATTAATTACCCTGTCAAAAATGTTCTAAGTGCTCTGAGGAAACCTGCTGATCAAGCAGAGCTAGGAGGCAATACACAGGGTATGAAGTAAATCTTACAGACACTTTGGAGTGGAATAAAACTCCCATTGTGTGATATGCAAGATTATAACCATGAGAACAAACTAAATAGTTTTGTTATACCGACTGGAAGTTCATTAATTCATAGACCTGTGTACACTCCATGCACAAGGTAATCACAGCATGGCTGTCAGCTGCCAATCTGACACCAAAACGGAAATGCAACTTCAGGATGTAAAAAAACCAGACAGTTTCAATAAAGATAGGCCACACTCAGTGACGTTCTGGTGAGACCTCACCTACAGTATTGTACACATTTCTATGAAGATTAACTCAATCAAAATAGACATAGAAAAGCTCTCTGTTTCATCAAAGGGACAGTCTATCAAATTAATAAAAGGAGTAGGACTTTCTTTACTAATGTACCAACACAAGTACAAGCAGGGGAAATATTCAAGATCTACCTGAGCTGAGTGGCAACACTGGCAAAAAAAAACCTGGGGGCTTAAAAAAAATATAAAAAAAAAATTAAAAGATTCCAAGTTGTTACATTAATTGTTATAAAATAATAGGAAGTAGAGAATAAGAGAATAACAAAAGAAACTGATAACGTTTAAAATGGAGCGTGGTAAACTCACAATGAAATATGTGATCTGCCTCCAACAGGAGGGTGCCAGATTCAGAGACATAGTTTGCTCTTTCCAGTCATCTATACTTAAATAAAAACATAGACCACCACACAGAAAAGTCATGGTATTTCAGATAATATAAACTGAGTTTAAGGCTGGAATGTCTTTTGCTCCAATTTAATTTTCCTTTTCTAACTCACAAAACTGTGAGGCAAAGCTTTTTTACCCCACCATCTGCCTTCCTTCACCATCAGCATCTCTCCCTTTTCTTCCTTTCCCTCTTCCTGCATTTTCTCCAAGTTCTTCATTCTATGTCAATGGTATCAGCTCCTGTGACATCCTGAAGTTTGACCAAGAAATAAAAAAAAAATCACAAATAATTCTTATTCCTACTTTCCATAGTTATCATTTTCTTCACACTTCCAGTGAAAATTACCAGTCTTGTTACACAAGGAAAGGATGAGCAGCAAAGGTCCAAGAGCAGTCTGCAAATCAAGATAACACTGTGTCAGCATTCATCCAGGACATATTCCTTGGAGAATAACACCACAGAACCTTTCTAAAAGGGAAATTGTTAAATTCTTGATGAAAACAATGCAACACGTTTGCCTTCTCAATTAGGAAAGTAAACTATTCATTTTCAAGATTTCTTTCCTGATAATGTACACACTGCAATGATACAAAGGACACACCACTATCTCCTACTTGGCCTGTGAGTCTCTACAGATCTTTTACAGTTTCATTATTCCTCAGTTGTGGTTCAGAAAGCACTAAGGTAATTTGTTGCCCTTTGATGTCCTCAATGAAAACCATCCCTTCAGAGAAACCTGTTTCTATAGAGATAGAAACAAGATGTGCTTCCTAAAACAAAGGAGGATGCCACACATGCATGAACTGAGAAAATTATGTAAAGTGCATGTCTATGTCATAGGCGACCAACAAGATCTGCAAGTAGTCTACCCCCAAGACCACAAAGCTCTGTGGATGCTCATTTATCATACATATATTTTGCATCTCAACTAAATGCCATACAAAAATCAGAAGCAGAAGGAAATCAGTGAAAGGGTACTGCTAAGAGGAAAAGACTTTGTGATAAATCTCCTCCTCATCTGTACTACCACTAAAATTTTAACAAAATTTTATTGTCACTGTTCATTTCTTTGCCTGTTGGGTTTTTTTTGCCTAGATTAAACAGTTTTCATTCACAAAAAAAAAATAATTGGACTATACTTTCTGTGTCTGTATTACATGACAGTCTGCAGTAGGAAGAACGTGAAGACTCCAAGAACATCTTTTTCACCAGAAGAAAACCTTAAACCTTGATAGTGCTCTGTCAGAAGAAAGCAAGATACTAACATCTTGTCCTCTTGCCATAGAGACCCCCAAAGTCTAACAAGAAGATCCTCAATGAAAAATTGTACTGAAGTGTTGAAAGACTGTAGTTAGTGTACAAAAGGAAAGGAAACAATTTAATCTGTTCAAAATAGACATTTAATTATCATATAAGGCACTTGATCAAGATTTAATTGCAGTACATTAGCATTTATGTAACAGACAACTTTGTTTCATTACGTACAAGAAACCATGCACAGAAGGAGGAGGACATATCATATCTGTAATCCACATTGATAACAAAAATGCCTCATTCTTGATTAATAAATTAAGCTGAGAAATAGTAAATGAACATGCAAGAATTACATGCCTGTATAAATTACTAAAACAAGGACTTGATTTTTAGAAAATTAAGGCTCAATAATGTTCCAAATTCCCTCTGAGCCTTCCCACTCTTTTAAAAGGTAGCTATAAAAGAAACAAAAATAATTTGAAAAGCTGTCACATAATACCAGGACATTAATGCTATATCATGATATGTTACTGTCAGAAGTGGGGGAAACTAAACAGAAGCTTCCTTCACATTTAGCAAATGATCCACAAGATCTACAGAAATGTAAGTTCTTCCTTCTTTTCATAATAGATTATTATTAACTACACCTGACTCCATAATACAAAGCATGAAGTCAAGGTTGTTTACATTTTTCCCAAAGAAAGAATTCATCCAGATGGTTAATTATTAACTTTTTCTTTTAGTATTTTATTTTATGCTCTTGTTTGAATAAAATCTGCTAAAATTCAATCTCAAATAATTTATATTCTAAACCAGATATAAGTTTGCCACAGACTACCAAATTACAGAGAAAATAACTGACTAGGTACATTTAATATTCTGTTCAAAGTATTTTAAAAGTGGCCCCTATTTCTAAGGTGTACACTGAATAAACTTTGACAGAGCTGATTTTTTTCAAAATTTGTAAGAAACTTGAAGTACAGATTCACAATGCTAGCCAAGCATTCAGCTCCTAGAAACAGTATACAGCAGCCACTCATTAAGATAGTCAGGTTTTCTACTAGGATACTACCTGTAATACTTACAGTCTTGCAACAAACAGAGAAGATTGAGTAGTAAACAGAAGATTTTAAAAGTCCTTTTAAGGACTTTCATGATTTTATAACACATTTTTAAAGATTTTTAAAAGACATTTCCAAAAGCTACCTAACATTAAACATAAAATTCCCATGTATATCTAGCTTTAATCAATCTTGGACTATAATTCTTCAGTATGCAATGAACTTAAACCATAAATAAAAGAATTGGAACCTTGTCATTGCAATTCATACACATTACTGTCTATACAAGTATTGGGGTTCTAAGTTCTCCTGAAATTAAGTCCATTAATCACATGAATCAGACACTAACGTCACACACACATCTCAAACCCCCAGAATGATTGGCACTCCCGGTTAATACAAAATGGCACAGCTCTATCAAAGTCAAATTAAGTTTATTCAGTGTACAGTCCCCTAGAAATAGGGAGAAAAAAGTCATTCAAGCCAGTGTTCTAATTGTATTATAGTATCTTCAGTTTTAGCCTATTATTTAAGCTTTAGCTTAAACCTTTCTAATAGACTTAACTGAGTATTTTCAGTGTATCATTTTCTTTCTTGTTGCTGTTTTAATTTGAAGAAAGAAACAGTCTATGTAAGTCTGTACTAAATAAGAAGTTCTCACTCCTCTGCAGTCCATTTTTTCCTAGGTCAGCATCCTTACCACCTGAAGTATTATGACTTTTTGTTATGCAACTCATCCATCCCTCCACCCCTCCCTCCCTCCCTCCTTACTCTAAAGATTACTACGCATAGCAATAGATTGCCTTGGGTTTTGGGGGGGGAGGGCTGTGCAGCTATATATTTTCATGTATCTTTGTAGTACGCTGTGCTTTCCATGATACTCATCAAGTCAATTTAAAGTCTCAGCTTAGTCAAACACCTTGATGGTTACACTGAATCACATCAGCAAATACTCTGCATGCTAAGATTTAGGACAGCTAATGAAATAATTAATTAAAGTGTTTGCACATCATTTAAAGTGCTTACAACCCAATCATTCAAATTCTATGACTTCTTTTTAATAGACAATATCAAATAACCACCATCCGAAAAACACGCACATCCAAATCAACTGTCAACAGGTAGCAACAAAAACTAACAATCACAACCTCCTGCTTCTCTTGCCTCAGCATAAACCTCCCAGTTCGGTCAAACATCAGTTTTCTGTAAGCCTTACAAGTTCACCAATGTAACTGTACTTTGATTTCAAGAAGCTAATGTTATTACTTCAGCAGAGGTGTGTATGCTTGTATAACACAGCCTTAATAAATTACATAAATTACCAGACACTGTGTCCATACACAGGATATTTTTTTTCCAAATGCCACAGCTTTATCGACCCTTAAAACCACCCCATAAAATTACCTAAAAGCAATGAAAGTCAAATAAGCCTAGACCATACCACTCCAGTTATCACAGATCAAACTCAGTAGCACCAGCAGAGACCACCTGCTGTCATAAACTCACCCCATTCACATGGTTTCTGCAATCATCAGTAAAAACACCTAGAGAATAAAGTACACTCCAGTTGGTAGCTGAAAATCATTTATTTAAGAGAGTAGCATTGTGTTATTTTGAGAAAATATAGAGTGAATTTAAATATTCTAGACGCTGAACTGGAAAGCTGGAAAGCAGTGTTAACCTATCACAGACTGTAATCAAAAAGCTTTTGCTTGTAATAACAACCCAGGATAACTCCGCAATCCAAACACAGCTTTCAGTTGCTATACCAGATTGGAAATTGAGCTAGAAAAAAATTCTAACAATGCTTCCAGATCCTACACAGGAGAATGTCCTATTAGTATGCAAAAGATGCATGAGTAGAACGATTGTTACTAATGAATGCCAGAGTCACCTGAAACTCCAAAGATCTGTCTTAAAACTTTGATGTTGACTTTCCTGTGTCAACATTCAAGAATGGAGAGACAAGCACTCTCATGTTCAACAACCCAGATTTTGTTTTGATAGCCACTAGGTCGATAAAGTGGCAGAAGCACCAGAAACTGTTGTTACAAAGAAGAGGAAAAGGGCTAGGAAAAGAAAACAAAAAGCCTCATAGAAATGGAGGAATTAGTATGATGCAACAGAAGATGAGAAATCAAAGTGAAAATTGACATCCGCAGGAGCCGAGGAGCAAAAGTCATCTGAATGGTTCACAAAGTTAACTTGAGTAGTTAGATTGGTTTGCCTGGACAATTTCATTTGGAGGTGGGGAAAAGGATGTACCACAATGTCATAGAGAGATGCTACAGAGGAGTGGCATTCCTGTAAAAGCAGAGGAATCTGCAGCACTCTCTTCCCATCATCACTATCTAATGTCACATCCAGTTACTGCACTCACGAACACGAACTCCACACCCTTGGTGTATGCATCCATTATATTCATACACTGCAAACCACCCGTTATTCATTCTTCCATCTGAAAGTAAGTAAAATCCAGATTCAGATCGCAGGCAGTGAGAAGACCATAACCATTTATTACTGCAACTTTAATGAAAAAGTAGAGAATATTTTTTTCAGCTAATTTAAAATTTTCAGATAAAGTAATATTTATTGAGGGAAGCTAATGCTTGTAACATAGCATCTTTACTGAATATGTATTTGATTTTTGATGCCACATTTGGGGTACTGTGCAGTTTTGGACTCCCCAGTACAAGTCAGATATTGTAGTCCAGCATAAGGTTAGGAAGATGACTAAGGGGTTGGAGCATCTGTTATATGCGGAGCCCCTGAGAGAACTGGGATTTTTTAGCCTGGAGAGGAAAAGGCTCAGTGGAATCTTATCCCAATGTGTATAAATACAAAGCCAGAGTCTTCTCAGTGGTGCTAAATGGGAGAACAGGGAACAGGCACAAATTGAAATACAGGAAATTCTACTTAAACACAAGACAAAACATTTTTACTGAAGGGTGATTCAACACTGGAATAGGTAGTCCGAAAAGGCTGAGGAGTCACCATCCTTGGAGATACTCAAGAACAAGATCCTAAGCAACCTACTCCAATAGACACTTGAATGGGTTGGACAATTTCCAAGGGTTCTTTTCAACCTCAACCAGTCTGTGAGTCTATATTTAAAAATAAATATATTTATTCCAAATATTTTTCCCATAACTACTGAACTTTCAGCAGTTAATTTAGCTAGACAATTACTCTCTCACTAGCATGTGCCCTTACAAGAATTCAGAAAACTAACACTGAAAAAGTGTTCTTTTTGCCTGGTTTCATCAAAAAAGCAAGAAAAAGCTGAAGGCATACCAGAAAAAAAAAAAGGAATCTCAACGACAAAGCATGCAAAGAAAGAATTATACTTGGCTTTTGTTATGCCACAGTACAGAAGAAACATACTGCCCTTGATTTTTCATTTTCACATTAATTTTATACAGAAAAGACACATTTACATGGGTATAAACCAATGAATTATAATGGACAAGCGAGCCCAAACTGTTCATTCATTAATGTTATCAATTGGTTTGTTTATAAAATCTGCATCTTTCAGGCTACATAAACTGCCGCCTTTAACACAGTGCCATCTCCAGTAAAATCTGAAATGTTGTTAGCTACCTAAATTTCGAATACTTTAAGCACTTACCTCACTTTCTGCCGTTGAATGGAAAGCCCAAATCTAGTTTTTGGTTCCCCATCAAAGTCCTGAAGCCCCACGCAGAGGGTCTTACTTTCAACAAATACACTTCTTACACTATTTTCAGAAGTATTAAATTATCTTCTCTTACTTATAACAAAAACCATTACAGTGCAAGCAAGAATGGCTCACTCTGCTTCTGCCTTGAAGCTGTCCACTGAAAGAACTGTAAACACACCACAATAAAAAGAAGAACACAATACCATCATGGCTGAAAGACTAAAATAATTACTGCAGTCCTATCAAAAGAGATTTAAGGAGAAAAAACTGAAAGGTGTTTTAAAATTGCAGGATTTTTCAGATTACTGAGAAATAATCCACAGAGAAATCTGGAAAGGATTCAACATCAGTGCTTTCAGTCTTCCTAATGCAATGTGGCACATGCTGCATGAAACAACGGATGAGTTTGTTAACCTTTAGAGGCACACGAGCATACTGTAATATTTGTAAAAGCAACAACTGATGGTACTACCCCTGTTTTGAGGCAACTGCTCCTCGCCACTTGCATCAGCTGTAGAACAAGAATTTTAAACCCAACCAGAAGGCCAGGGCTCACCCACCAAGCCCTCCCATCCCAGCCACTCAACAGACATACACGACCTGACACGGGGAAGCTGTAGGAGAGATCTGCTAGAGGATTTTCCCAGCCCTTCCACAGTGAAAGCAGGCTCTGCTTTTCTTCTTCCCTCGAGTACAGTAAGAAAGGCATTTTGAAGCACTGCAGGTAGCTGCAGCAAGAATGACCAGAGTTAACGATGTACAGAGCTGGACACGAGCTGCGAGACAAGGAGGCATGTACAGGCTGCAGCCCTTATCATACATTCCTGGCTAACACAGTAAAGTTTCAGTAAAACAGAAAATGTGCGCCGTATATTGTAATTTGACTGAAATGCTATCTCAAGACTTTTACCTGATGAAAACAACGTACATTAGCTGATGATTACTACATCTATTTAAAAAAAAACAACAACAAAAACAAAAACCAAACACTCCTCCCCAAAAAAAAAAACCACCCTAAAACATCAAACCAAACCAAAAAGCCTGACTAGTAGCAGAATAAAACAAAGCCCTACCTATGTACAGGTAACTAAGCCAGCCTTAACCTGCATGGGTGAATGTTAGCCACAGGCTCGTGTGGCAAGGACAGCTATTCATACGCAAAATCGACCCCTTCACTCTGTCTGCCTCACAGCAATAGCCTCTACTGAGGAAGAAAAATAAGGATATACCTGAGCTACCTGTGAGGTCACTGACCATTCAGTTCACCTGCCTCTCAAATAAGAGTTATACAGAGAAGACTACTAGCCACCAATACCTTGCAGCCTTAAAAGAAACAAAAACTAGCAGAGGATAGTGACGGTCCTAATCAAGGTACTGTGGAATAGGCAGTACATGAAAGTATTCTTTAAATGCAGGGACAACATTTGCACCTATCCCACACCTCCCCCAAGAGGAGTATTAATTAGTTGTGTACAAATTGTCTGCAAGCACTAATCTGGATGGAAGTTTTGGACTGGAAGTGGGAAATCTATTCCAAAACTTTGTCCAATGTGAGTAATGGGAACAGAAGCATTGCTTCCTTTCCAGAGGAAACTGCAGAAATCTGCCAAACTTCAATGATGCTGCTCAACCAAGTCATTGTGTTTGTATGACACATTCACACAAACACAGGTCAGCAACTGATTTCTCTGAATTCTGAAGTTTTAATAAAGATGAGGCAGCCCAAATCTAACTTCTGTCACCCTTAAACTTGCTTTTGTTCCTACTGAAGTCAATGGAAAAATCTGACTGCAACAGACTGAATTTCATGCCTCACCACTTTTCTTTTCTGTATCACGGTCAGTAGTGCACAGACTGTGTGAAGTTCAAACTTTAGCACAAAGATACATATTTTCACTGTGGTACTATTTTTATTTGAAAACTGAATTTATATATGCTCTATTTAGCTCATGGTTGCACAATACACATTACTATCAGGAGCTTAGTATTGCATAAAAGGAATGAAGTAGCTGACATGAGTGTTTATAAAAACAAAATAGCTAGCATAAATTGACAGTGTGCCTCCCTCTGTCAAGCCTCTTGATATTAACAAGCAATGTTGTATATGTACACTAGTTATTCTTTTCATTGTGTTACACAATGTAATTACTAACTCTTGGTAAGTTTGGTTATAAATCAGATGTGGAGCAACCTTAATTTGTCATACATCAGCATTTTAAATGTTCCTGACAACCTTAACACATGGGGGTTTTTTAAGGTTCACAGTTACCTTTTCGCTTTATTGACACCACCAGCATAAGAATTTTATATTAATACATTTACACTTTTGTGTCTAACTGTATAAATTCACAGATCACAAGAAATAAAAGGAAAGGAAAATTACGAATCAGTTACCTGCAATGACTATTTCTGGCCCTGTTTGGACCCCTGGGCAGATCACAATACAGTTGCTGTGCAGTGCTTCTCTTACATAATGAATCATACTCTGCACTTACAGTAAACATCCAGGTACAGTCGATGATTGCATTTGTCATTAAGAAATGCAATAAGAAATCAGAAAAAAAAAAGAAAAAAAAAAAAAAAGGCTTCCTTCGGGGGAGCGTAGCAAGTGATTTATAAGGGAAGAACTGTCAGAGTTGGTGTTAGGCCCTTCTTTCTCATCAGTGCTTCTCTTACATAATGAATCATACTCTGCACTTACAGTAAACATCCAGGTACAGTCGATGATTGCATTTGTCATTAAGAAATGCAATAAGAAATCAGAAAAAAAAAAGAAAAAAAAAAAAAAAAGGCTTGCTGCTGGAGAGATTAGCAATTTTTGGAATGGGTAATGCCATTAGTCATCCAATGCCTTGGTTCCAGTGCCTGAACTGGACCACAGCTCCAGCTACTGCAATAAAAATCACAAGGAAGGTTCAGGCCCTCTCACATCTCGCTTACCAGATCTGCATATACAAAGAGCGTATCCACTGAAGCAAGACTCCAGGAGGGCCAGCATCCAGAATCCATATGTAAGAAGGGCATCTGCATTTACTGGATTTCTAACAGTAGGAGTAAATTTGCTCAAAAACCTCTTCCTTCAACTGTCACTACCTAGCAAAATGAGCAGCAAGTCCTTGACATCTGGAGAGAGCCCAAAAAGGAGAAGAGGCAGGAATCAGCAGGAGAAGAAGGAATGGATTAAAATTGTTACTGTTCTGCCTACCCTTAGGTTTCTATATAGTATATCCTATACCTATATAGTTTCTATTGTATATTATATTGTATACCTGTGCTATTTTACACCTCTCCCCCCTTCACTTTCATGCAGCAATATGAACCCAAAACCTTTTTGTATTTGTGTTTGCATTGCTGCCTGCACATCAGAGATTCAGATACATGATTGTTGCTGCTCTAATCCTCTTGGTGGATTCAAACTGCAGCTTCCTAGTTTCTGGATTAACAGGGAAGAACCTGAAGTGCCTTCTTGCCATCTGTATCGTTACTTAAAGACAAAAACAAAAATGGAATGGAAAACATTGGTGTTGAAATTGTAATATGCTCCTGCAGGCCAGATCCAGAAATGAACCACGGAATACATGACCACCCTCCATTATAAAGAATGATGACTGGCTTGGTAACAAACTCAGGTCATCTACCCCATAAAAAACTTTGTCATGGTGTTTGGGGGGAAGAAGGGGTGGCATCTGATGGTTCCATCATTATTTAGAAAACATTATTTTTTAAGTCATGACAAAATTTCATAGATCACATCTTCATGGAAAACAAGCACACCAGTTAGACGAGGGAGGATTATTCACTAGTTCTGTCAGCAAGACATTTTTGCAGGATCTAAAGAAGAGGAGGTAGACTCACAAAGACTGGAAATTTACTGATGCATGTGCAGTGCCTATGAGGGCTTCTGTTTCTCATGCACCTCCATTTTGGATTATTCTAAACATTGGCGATAGCTACACAGCTGCTTCCTCTCGATAAAAGGTTGAAATGTATTTAGCCAATTAAAAGCTATGCAAATGTTTCCCACATAACTTCCAGGAATTTGTTCTGCATGATGAATTTTTATTACTATAAAAAGTATTTATCAAATGATTTAGTTAAGTATTTCCTTGATGTAAACAAGTGCAAGGCTACAGAAATGTGCAACATTATCATCAAATGTGAAACACGGAAGTCTTAAAAATTCTAATATCTGTATTAAAATGATGCGGATCTCTGTGCTCTGCTGTTCACCCTACCATCTCTTCTGAAGTCATCAGAGGATGTGGGCTACTTCATGCATTTTACATTCAAAATGGTTTAATTAGCACACATCTCCTGGTTTCCAGTAGTGTTCATCACCTCATTATTTAGGTACCAGACAGATAAATATAATCTGCAAGGCAAGACTTAATAATAAACATTTTTCTAGACAGACTCCAGAGAAAAAGGTCTTTTATCCAATCCTCTGGAGGAGAATCAAAGTTTAAGGCTTCACCAACTGTATTTTGAAATAGCCTGGACTAAAGGACTAGTCAGTGTTACTCAATCCTCTGGCACCCCTTTGATTTTTCTTTGGAATATTCATCAAATAACAGCCACTCAATCCATTTTAAATCCATTAATTTCTTCCAGCAGAAAACACATCCCACTGTTGGTACACACCCACCCAGCGTTTCTTTTTAGGAGGGAGACAAAAGCAGCCAAGTCTCTCAGTTAACTGCACCCAAGAGAGGACTAGCCATACATAAGCTCAGACTCTGGACCTAGCACCACCACTCCATCCTAATATGTCTCCCAGTCACCCCCGTTCTCCATCCTGAAGTCTTTTGTGGTTACATTAGCCTAAGCAGACTGGACCAATAAATAACAGACAAAAAAAGAGACAGATGTTCCACTTCTGAGACACAGTCTCTCCTACTCCTAACAGTACTTGTTTTCATCCACATGATTTAGTCATGTGTTTTTACAGGAAATTTATAACCTCCATGATTTGTGCATCTGGATTTATCACCTCGTCCTCTTCCCACTCCTCTCTCCCCCTCTTTTATATATAAAAAATGTTAAAGTATCAATTAGAAAAAGCTTTGAAACAAAGACCAGATGCAAATACATTAATATAAAAGAACTGTAACAAGCTCAGTGTAACAAGACATACAAGCCTTATACAGCCATACTCCTTACCATTACAGAACAGTTCACTTGGAAGCAATGAAACTGTATTTCAATTTCACAGTACTTTGAATATAAAATCTTACAGAAAGACGCTAGGAGAGGACATCCAGTCTATCCCAATACCTGAAGTGCTACATTAAGTACAATTTAATAAATAACTAAATGATTTTTACTCAAGGGTAACAAACAGGCAGACATAAATAGAAAAAAAAGTGTTTTACAAATGCCATATTTTCATTACCACAATTAGATACTACTGTAGCTGCACAAAAAGGCCCTCATACCCTACCACTGTAGCAGAATTTTAGTCTTTTTTTAATAGAACAGTAATAAAAAGAATGAAAACATGTTTTCAGATAATGTATTTCTAATTAAAAAAAAATAATAAAAAGAGGAACAAACAACAGAAAAGGTTGTAGCACAACAGTTGGACTGCAGCAAACACCCAGTGGAAAAAAAAAAAAAGGGTAGCCAAAACATTTCCAGAAGAACACAATTTGTAGTGAAAATGGAAAGCACAAACTCACATCCTCTAGTTTATTACTTTGCCTGGTCCTACAGTAAGGAACCACAAATGAAGCACAAGTATACTTCCGTAATACACCAAAAACGACTATAGACCAATTTCCTACATGCTTTGATGAAAGAACTATCAGTGCTTTCTAACATTCCCTTTATGAAGAAGACTGATTACTAGCTTATAATATCATCAATTAACTCATTTTCTCATAAAAAGGTATATATTGCAGATGCATCAATAGATCGTGTACAAATTTAGTCCATACTACAAAAGGCAGACAATTAGAGATACTCAGATGGCAAACTTCTGCAGACTTCAAAATAAATGTCAAAGTGTATTTAACACATAATGATAACATTGCCAGGAAGCAGAAAATTTTATATGCAATTCTTGTTTGTCAGAGTATCGCAGATATCATCTCTGTAAGACATACTTAGAAAAAAAACATTACTCAAAAGCTCATGTGTGGTTAGGAACAAGATTTACCTCTCCTTTTCATAAAAATACTTTTCTCAAAACAGATGCTCTTGGCAATCCTTCCCTTCAACAGGTACACAGTACTTAAGAGAGCTACCGCATCATTTCTCTACAACTTCCCTTTTAAATTTCACTCTAGTTGGGAAAGGGAGTTCCACACAAGCTATTTCCCCATCAAGCTGAGGCAAATGCAGTTCTCTTTCACAGATGCAGTCAACCAGAACAGGCAAGTTTGCTTAGATAAAACATGCCACAGTAAATGATGACATACAACCTCCACCTACAGTGATCTTGTTTGCTCACTAGAGGAAAGCTAGGACTGATTATGTGCAGAGCATGATTTACATTCATGGGACAGATCACAGTACATCCTCTCCAGGTCCTGAAAATGTGCTTCTGCAGCTACAGAAGCCAGTTCTTTATCAGTTCTTTAAAATGTTGAAAGAACTGCCCTACAAATAATGTTTATTTCCACTTCAAAACACCTCAGAAAATTACAAAGCACAGACAGCAGCACATTAAGGAAAAGAGAAATTATAGATATATTTTCAAAAAAAGGAGGAATCTGGAATTGTGGGTGAGAAAGAAGTCTAACAGCTGTGATTAGTGAGCCGTGTGTTTATACATCCTTCAACATTATATGAAGCACTGGGTGAATTTCAGACTGCCTCAGATGGCAAAAGTCTGTTGAATGAAACTTGTTGACAATGTTGTTAAAATAGAAAAACTAATATTTGATAGCAAAAAAACACAGCCTGTTATAAATGTCAAATACAGGATTATAAAGCAATGCACAGAGATTCTGGACTTTAATTTCGGTGCATAATCCAACCATCTGTCGACCAGTTGTGTAGCAAAATCAAGATAACGTCGAAATCTCCAAAAGGACAGCCAAATTCTCCTCCTTCAGCTACAGCATTTCCCTGCTTAGGAACATGCCCGCGGTAATCGCAGTCTGCCTGCAGATTAACCGAGGGGAGATGATACTCGCCACCGGCAAAAGAAAGATTGCGAAGCAATCCTGCCAGATAGGCAAGATAAACAGGGCGCTGAGCTCCTGGCGAGGCAGCCTGCAGATGCAGGAGCAGACTCCGCCGCGCCGAGCCGGGCAGGGACCCTTCCCCCAAGACGGCGGGGGGTGAGGGGTCCGGGACCCCCCCCCAAGCCCTCACCGACCGGGAGATCCGAGCCGGGCTGCTGCCCGGGGGTGAATATGGGGCTGCACCGCGCAGACGAAAAGTTAAACCCGCTGGAGCGGGAGCGGAGCCCCCTCCTGATACCTCTCCCACCGTTGGGATGCCGGCCCGACATCGTGCAGGGCTGAGGGTCCCGCAGCTCCCCCAAAAACACCTTCCTCTCCCAGCAAGGGACGCCGCAGGAGAGGCTCCCCCGGCCTCCCGGGAAAAACGAAAAACAAAAACAAAAACAAAAACAAAAACAAAAAAAAAAATCACAAAACTCAGAAGGGTGCGCCGGGGTGGGAAGTCCCAGGAGGAGCCGCCTCGCAGCCGGGGAGAGCCCGACCGGCCCCGGGGACGCAGCGCAGCCGGGACATGGGGTTCCGGCCGCGCCGCCCCGTCCCGTTCCGGATGGCCCGGCGCCGCAGCGAGGCACAGCCGCCCGCCCCGGGGCACGGCCGGGGGCTCGCCCCGTGCCCGAGCCTGGACACCAGTTGCTCGACCGGCGGTGAAGAAGTGGTGGAAGGACCCCGGGGGCGGCCGGGGAGCCCCGGGGGGAGCGGGGCGAGGGGTGCTCGCCCCCCCACGGGGCGTACCGGGGTCCGCACGCGCAGCCCTCCGCTTCTCACCTCCTTAAGTTCCTTGGCCACGTCTTTCAGATCCCCCAGGACTAATTCCAGATCCTCCACGATGATCTTGATCTGCTCCTTCACCTTGGCTTTGGAAGCTGCCGGCGGCCCCTCGGACGGCGAGGAGGAGGAGGATGCGGTCCCCTTGGACTGGGCGGACATCCTTCGGGGCAGCCCGGCGCGGCCAGTGGGGCC